>NW_004797649.1:87024-103047 GCF_000002075.1 Aplysia californica | reverse complement strand
CCTCCCCTTACCTGTCTGCAATACCATGGTTGTGGAAAGTGTGCAATAACAGTTAACAGACAATTAATTGTACTTTTTCCAGTTTCATGAAAACCGTCACAATACATGCTCAGTGCATGGATTCTCCGTGACGTAGCAGACGGTAGTAACGATAGATTTTTAGGTAGTGCCAACAAAGATTAGTTGCAGAGAATCTTTGGCGCCAAGCCCAGGGCCTTAGAACCTTCTATAATTTATAATTAATTATAATCTGCTTGCGCCAAGCGGAATCTGGATCGTGATTTGGGGTAAGGGGCGTTACTCGGAATAGATACGCCCCGCTTTCATTGAGACTGCAAAGAATGAATCCCCATGCTTTCTATTTTTTGATGGCGCCCCAAGAACAGAAAGACAATTCTATCAAAGATTCGCCACTATACTGCATCACCTGCATAATACGGCTGTTTCAGTCGGTATCACTTTTAGTGCCAGCTGACCTAATCTCCACAACGAGGGAGGTTACTGTACAAGTGGGGGCTGGGTCTCGCTGACAAACCCGCAATATTATAATATTATATTTTGTATGTATAGCAGCATCAGTTCTTTTATGAGGCGGGACATTCAGAGAAACATGCATACAAAATTTAATGATCACGCAAAAGCAAGTAAAAACATGATTCTCATGGAAAGCTAGATCTATGATTTTATTGTGCAAAACAACACAATAAAAATGTTTTATAAGAATAAGGAAGCAGAACTAAAAAGTAAGAATGTCTGACTACGTCTTCAGTATTTAAAAAAAAGGAGAAATATGGTATATGTTTAACGCTCCTATCAAAACTAGTAGGTTATATTTAAGAGGCAGGATCTCTGAGTATAACGTCTATCTCTGAAAGGATTATGGACCAAATAGGAATTTAGCGTAAACAGTCTTTTCCAAGGACACAATGACAAACTACACCACGATTAAGTCGGGTCAGAAAATTCAAATCTGTCCCCGTAGAATTATGCAAATTTAGATGGCCAAATTATGCATGAAAAATGCAAAATTATAAAAAAAAAAATTATAATGCAAGTTACCGTAACACCTTTCGCGACATGTTTTGCATTTTTTCAACAAGAATTTTCATGTTTTATGTACAGAAAAACTGAAAACAGAACATATCAGTATGAGTAATTTGAGTTTTTGGAAAGAAAACAATACACATCAGTCAGAAAAAAAAATATATATAATCTCTTTCTGTAACTTTCAGCTGTAGATCTATAGAGGAAAGGGGAAAAAAAAAAGGGACATCTGGACCTCTGATGCTGGCACATCACTAACTAAAACCAGAGACACCTGGCAAACATGAAATATCAGCAGACATGAGAATAACGTTTGATGGATTGAAAAATACAGTGGAAACCTGATATAACAGGGATGGTGGGAGTAGAGAAAAAGTCCTGTTATATCCGATCCCTGTTAAATCCGAAATGCAAGGAAAGTAAGAATGTGTGGACTAATCTAGCTGTACTTATTCGTGGGTAGTTTCCCTTGCCCCAAGTACCCACGAACAGAGGTTTTGGCACCAACTTTCTCCTTGCCTCCTTAAACCACATCAGAAGAGCTTGGTCCACAGCATCTGCATTGGGTAGTCTCATCTTCTTTCGATCCAGAGCAAACTTTCCTTTGGAGTATGCTGCCACTATCTTCTCTCTATCCTTGATAATGGTTGGAATCGACCCTTTTGGAATGTCGAACTGACAACAAATCTCTGCCAGTGGAGCTTACTTTTTGTCAACAGTCTGGATTATTTCGTATTTTTTGTCAATTGAAAGGCATTTTCTCTTGCGCTTGACATCGTTGGTGACCATAATGAAAGAAGTAGGCTTAGATCTAGGCCGACCGGTCGTCCTCTCTCCTCTCTCTCTTACTTTTAACACATTGTGAACGAGCCTTTGTCCCTGCTATAACCGGTTGGGCTCCGATGAGGCCCTGTTATTGCTGATAACTTTTAATAGAGACAAAGAGTAGGAAAAAACGGGGATTTTAAACATCCCTATTATTACCGGATCCCTGTTATTACCGGGCCTGATGGTTTCCACTGTAGAATATGCTCAAGGAACAAAAGACCTTACCCATAACAATTAATCACGATCTTCTAACAAGGGCTTTTCACTTAAATGAGACTTATTACGTTGATTACTCCCCTTTAGTCACAAGGCGAGGCGTTAATTAATTGTTTTGTGAAAAATGAAAAAAAAACCCGGGAAAAACGCGGGGAATCAAAAATTATGCAAATGTTGCACAATCGCATAATACTACCGTGACAGTCAAATGGACTGAAGTAAGCATATTTTATGTCAATCTGAGACATCATGGTACAGCGCCGAATCAGCGGTCGTTTAGTTTCGCCAGGCCGTACGCCGCTAGGTCAGCGTGACCGGGGTCAGCTGCCGGTCAGTCTACCTGCGCTCACTCCACGCGCGGAGTTACATACCACGGCAATTTTACACAGTTTTGTTTCAACGCTCACGAATGAAAGCAGGGTTATCAATATATACACAGTGTTCCATCTTTGAGCTTCTTCTTTCAATGTACAGTTTGTGAAAACGCAACAAAGATATCTTGTATAGTTTTGTAACTGCATGCGATCAAATACAGCCGTCTTATATGTGGTAATTAATGTAATATACACTGAATTAAAAGTTATGTAACAACCAAAGAGCTCGAATAAATTCACTAAAACTGGCTCAGAATAAAGACAAATAATGTGGGTATCTACTCACCAAAGGACATCATCGTTGGAAGATCAATAATCCATATTTTTGCTTTTTCGTTCAAAAGTCAAATTCGTCGGGCTTGTGATTAAATTCACATCACAGTATCTTTCATTAATGACTCAGATCTAGATTATTTACACATTTTGTACAGTAGATATATACGTTTATCTATGGTGCCGTGGTTGCTTTCTCGGTGCCTGCAGCCTCGATGCGCAGTGAAGGCGCTGTCTGGAGCAAATGTGCGTTCAAAACATATCGTAGCTTTTCAGTATTGTCTACTATGCCTTGAGCCCGCTTTTCAATTTTTGAAATAGACTGGTGACAGCTTTCAGTTCCTTGTTCTCCCAGCAGGCCCAAGCCAAAGCCGTGTTGTGTTATGAATGGAATGCAGTGTTGTTCTAAAATGTGCTGTTTGGGGATTGTCTTTTTTGGAAAATGTCTTCTGTACAGCTTCATGTACGTATCTATTGCTGTCTGAATTGCTGGAATAGAGGTTTTCGGAATAGGTATGCTGTGTGAGATGTCATCATGGATTTGACTGTATGCTTTGTTGAGTGAGTCGAAAATCAAACCTATTGTGTGTGCTTTGTCAACAATGATTGGATCATACGTGTACATCTGTGTCTGCTCTACAATTGTCTGAGTGAGATGTCTGTGCACCTTTGGGTTGAGGTATTTGTGGCAATGATTGCCAATGAATGATCGACTGTGGTAAGCTTGTGGCGTAATGCGGTGTTTAGTGAGAATGGTGTCAAGGCTTGAAGCCACTGGTCCAGATCGGGGGGACAGCTCAACGCGATCTAGTTCAGACAGGGTGTGCCGCAGCCGCCTTGTCTCTGTCCTAAACGTTCCTTTCTCTTCTTGTGTGTCACTCATGGCAGCGCATGTCCTAGTAAAGCGGATCTTTTCTTGTATTTCTTGTGCTGTCTTGTAATTTTGTCCATATTTCATGAGTGTAAGTCCAAGCTTTGTGAGAGTTTTGGGTGTCATGGATGCAATAGTCCTATCATGTTTGTCTGCTTCTATCTCTAACAATTTGTGGTGTTTTAGAACAATACCTAACAATATGTGTAGGTATGGAGGTGTAACATGGTCTAGTTCTGTTGTGAGTAAAGGTGCATGCAAGCAGTTGTGATGTTGAGCTGCTCCCTTTTTGTCCCCACCATGTTGTGCCATGAACGCAGCATGGTCTGTGTGTAACATGTGCAGATCTCTTTGCTGATAAGTTTCAGGAAAAACATAGTGTTTGGCTTTAGATATCAAGCACCACAGGCATGGGTGCGTTCCTTGTGGACCCGACAGACCATACATTTTGCACATGAAATCATAATCTCCATTGACAAAGATTTTCAGCCTTTCCCCCCTCCATGTATGTGCCGATAATGATGCGATGTCATCTCCTAAACCCCCAGCTAAAAACCTAACTATGTTTTCATGTGTGTCTTTTACTGCGGCTGTAGCAATGACGATTGTGTTT
Source organism: Aplysia californica (assembly GCF_000002075.1). Taxonomy (NCBI): domain Eukaryota; kingdom Metazoa; phylum Mollusca; class Gastropoda; order Aplysiida; family Aplysiidae; genus Aplysia; species Aplysia californica. Next base: position 98,828 of record NW_004797649.1, on the reverse strand, counting down.
TGTTTAGCATTGAGTTTGTATGTATTGACTGTCTGAAGTGTCATTTTGAACGAGTTTTTGCCATGGTCCCCCCCAATTTTGATCCACACTTCCTCTTGTGGTATTGTGTCAGGCCACACAAGGAGGTCATTCTCAACATACTCATCTAACAGGCTATCAACAAATGAGGATAAATTCTTAATGCGGCCGTACGGGACACCCTGTTCTTTTCCCTGGTTGTCAAGAAACATTCTGTGCTCAACTTCTACAGAGTCTGACACAACTTCTTTTGATAATTTCCTAACGGAATGTTCATTAGCCAAGTGTACCCCTACTTGCTTTAAAGCTTTCCCATAATACCTACCCTGCCTACCGCTAAATCCCGCTGTCTCTTTCATAATCAAAGTTTGTTGAGGGGTTAATCTAATCCTACTCTGAGCCCCAGCTTTGTTGAAAACCCCTTGCCTCCTTTTTCCTGGCATTTTCTTCAATTCAGAGGCAAACTGAATGTCTTCAGCTGACATCGATGGTCCAGCAACATTTGCTCTCGTACCTTCTAGCAATCGCGACCGTCTTCTCTTTGTGGGACTAGCTGCTTCAGAAGAATCTTTTCTTGGAATAATTAATCTTTTTACAGCAATTGGCTGTCCCCCTGTTTTGAATGTGACTACATTTTGTGGATTTTTAGTAGTGAAAAGTTTTCTTTTAAACAAATGTGTGCTGACATCATCCTCCCTCTTACTGAGAGGTGCATCTAGAGGTTGGCTGAGTGAGTGAGCTAACGTGTCTGACTCATCTAAAGTTTTGAAAAGTGGGGATGTTGTGCTGTCTTGGTGAACCTTATCTGTTTGTAGGCACATTGGAGAAGTGCCAATGTCTTTCAACTCTGGTTTTGAAGGTCTTAGTGGTGTTGATGTTGCAAGAGGGATTGAAATACATGTAATTTCATTCTGTTCTGCACTTTGTGTTTGTGAGGGAAAAACAGTGTTTATGTGGGAAGAATGTGGTGTGTTTGAACTAGAGGGTCTGGTTGTTGGGTCATCATATGTGGAGGTTGTTTGACTGGGTGTGACAGGGCTGTGTTGTGAGTGGAGGCTAGGGCTGGTGCTGGGAGAGTCACCAGCAACTGTTGCGGCGGGCTCCTTTGCTGGTTTCAGGCAGCCATCTGACAAATTGACACGATGACGGCAAACACTGCAATCTTTTATCGTAGTTTGATTCTCGAATGTACACCATATGTGTTGACTGTTTCTGACCAGATCTCGCGCTTTTTTAAGGGTGGATGGAGTGGTATTCTTCTTAGTATCATATATCCTCATGTGGCATTTGTGGCAAATAAACTTCGAATATTTGTCATCTGTGTCTTCTCTAATGTCAATTTCATAAATTAATAAAATATCACTTTGCAGTGAGTCACATGTCCTAGCCTTTCTTTTTTGCCTCTGTTGTACTTTAGTCACGTTCTTACACCCGCAAATGCGACAAAGTTCATTCAGGGAGGAGGAATGTATCTCGTGTGTGTGTTCCATTTGGAGATTTCAGTAAAACTGCTATACATGAATCACGGGCAAATGGATTCTACCTAATATCGTAACATGGCTCAATCAACAAAAATGAAATTTATACACAATAAGCACAAATATGTCTGCCTTTCATAGAAACAACAATCTATGAAATTAACGGTGAACTGTTGAACTTAAAACAGTATAGAATCCAGAATACACAGTTGCATGGGACAAATAACAATCACTGGCTGAGAATCAGATGTAAACGACTTAATATTGCAATAACTATTCTTCAAACGATGATGAAAATTACACACGTAAAGCACAAATATGTCATCAGTACATGTACCAAAATTTGTTGAGATTGATCGAGCACTTTTGAAATTAGAAGTGAATAAAGTGCAGCACACACAGATTAAATTCAATGAAATTCAGAATATTTTGCACACACTGTAACATCGGCAAATATCGCCACATTAAGATCGGGTTTTCGTAGAGTGAGAGAGAGAATTTTGGTCTTTTCTTTTTGTATGGAATATTTCGTGGTTAGAGTGAGGATACTGCCGCTAATTAGTGTCAAACATGTCGATTACGCCATGACCTGCCCGCCTGTAGCTGATGCGCAACGGAGCGGCCAGTGACCCCCGCGTAACCCGGCACGGAGCGGTTCCGACGGTGATTTAATGACTTCCAGATGTCGCTGGCCTGGGAAACTATGAGGCACGATTTCGGCCAGTTTTCGAATAATGAAATCGAAGATGCCGTCATTTTCCCGCCAGTTCGGCAATTTTAATCATCAAAATTATTGTTTTTCGGCTCACCACCTCTTATATTCAGTTATATTTAAATACATATTTCTGTGTGAATTTCACTTTAAAATAGTGACGAAAGCCACAAAAAATGTAAATTATCAGTTTCAGAAGTATCTAAAGTTTTCAGTCACCAAAAGCGGCCATTTAATTCTCTCACATTTTACCTCCAACATCATGCGACCTTCACGTCCTTCAATGGCAAATATCTCAACTTCTATTTAAGACAGATGGATTTTTGTTGTTGTTGGTTTTTTTGTTTGTTATTTTAAAGTGTCTCGATCTTTCTGTACATGGGACTTACAATCCCTCTCAAATAAGATCACAATTGGCCTCAACAGGCGGGGTGAAGCCTGCGTCCTATTTTAAATGATCTAAATTGCGTTGAAGGGGACGTAAAAACACCTATTTACTGAAAAACGTAGATTAAAGGCACAAAAGATGTAAATTTTCATTTCCAAGTTCTCTCAAGCTATGGAAAATTCACAAAACATAGGAGGCCGTTTTCTCACTAATTTTTCCTCTGAAACTGGGCGCGATCCTACCTCCTTCAATTGCAAATCTCAATTTTGCATTCAAGATAAATGTGTATCAATGTTCAAATCGAAAGCAGAACAAATGTACAAGCTTTAAGATGATATCAATAACTAGACATGCTCAAAACTTGACGAGCACCTGAAGCTGATTCCACTCAGTCGTGATACAACAGCAATTATTACAAGACTATATGTGTCACCACAAAATAATGAAGACTTTATTGATGACTGACTGAAAAAAGTTTATACAACAGGCATATTTATACATTACATTAACACACTGTTATATGATTTTTCAAATGCAGTAAGACACATACGATATCACATGACACGATACGAATGGGGACAAGAAGACGAGACAAATTCTAAAGGTATAAAAGAAGACAATATACAGTCCAACTTACCTAAAACAGCCACCCATTATCAAGGAGAAAAATGGCCATCTTTGACAAGTGCTTGTCTTACACAGGTTCATTACAATGCGGAAAAAAAATCTCAAGGGAAGGGGATGATCAGAAGTGGCCGTTAGTACAGGTATTGTCTTATACAGGTGGCCTTTAAAGTACTTATAGGTGTGACTGCATTGCCTCAGGGGGTTAGCTTAATATGTGAGACGTACTGACGAAATGAGTTACTTCTCGCAATCCAAAAATGGAGATATTGGCCAAAAATCAAGATTAGGGTCAAATTTGTAAATTTTTATATTGATGCCATTTTCTTTAAGTATAACATGCCTCTTATTATTTCATACATATTATAAATTTTAAAGACTTCACCTATAAGCTTGATGTATCTATTTCCATGGGTCTCGAATCCAAGAAGTAACTCATTTTGTCAGCACGCTTCACATATATAGATCTGCCATGATCTAACTTAGCTCATAAACGAAGATATTATGAAGGTTTTACATCTTTGTTACATCTGAAATTTTGGTCAAGATAGTATCTTGAGTACCAGTCCGAAGATCTTTTTTTTGGAAGTAATTAGAAACCTAGAGTCCTTGAATCAAACAGACTTGCATCAAACAGACTAGCACAAATAAAAAGTAAAACCAAATTCTTGTACAAAAATAACAGACAAGAAAAAAGATTGTCGAAGATTCATCCATGTTTACACAACACTGATGAAGAATGTTGAGAAACAGTGGGAAGTCCCACACATGATAATTGGCGTAAATATTATAAAGTGTTTGTTCATAACATTTTTATGACAAACCTAGATTATCTCAAAGTCACTTTTAAGCAAAACCATACTATGGAGCGGAACATTACACTTCTGATGGATCAATATCAAACCAGTGTTTAATACTGGTCATTACTGGGGATCGTAGGCTCTATGTTTAACGATTTCGTTTTCTATACCTTGGAAAGTCTGATGATGTAATTATGGCATGGTTATGTACATTTTACTCAGCAATAACATCATCAATATAATATAAAAAAACTAAATCCTGTCAGCGGACACATGGTGTAGTGTTATGATGGTGTATACTAAATATTTTCAATGTTTGAATGCACTTCTGCTTGGTACTAAAGTTTAGGATTTAAAATATTCTATATTTATTTAACACACAATTACTTGAGCACTCAAGATGAGTAAAAAATACCCTATTTTTAAACTATATATACATCATGACGGGTACATTATATATATATATGGAACAGTTTCGCGACAAAATGCAACAAACACCACTTTTCAAGGTTGGCCGAAACTAGTAGGCCTATCATCTTATCTAGAGAAAGGCAAGGCACACTCCAGGGTCAACTTTGTTCTTCACAGAGTACATTTGTTCCTCATTCAAACATTGCGAAAAGTTGGGCTTTTTTTTAAACAAAACGTAACAAAAGAGGTAGACCTTTTTAGACAAACCGCGACATATCCTCTTTTTTTTTCATACAAGTTCATAAGTTGCTTTCTCTCCTCATTTTCTCTTTTTCATACAAGCTCAAAATTTATTTTCATTTACCATGATTTGTTTTTATTTTATTACTACACTGCCTGTAAACCACTCTGAATCTCATTAATGATTAATGTCTTACCTAATCGGTCATATTATTTATTACTATTGTCGATCGTGCCCTATTGTCAACAGTCACATTCATTCATATTAACCAAATCAACAAGAGCTAGTCATAAAGGCATTTAAAAGTCAGATGCAATCGTGATAATTTTAAAAATTTAAAACTGTGATTTTCAGAGCTTCTGTTTTGATGTGATTTTACAGTGATTTACTTATAATAATAATAATAATAATAATAGATAGCATTTGTATAGCGCGTATCCCCGCTCAACAGCAGGCTCTATGCGCTTTACACTATATTATTACCCCAGCAGACCATAGAACACTCCGAAACATTCTCAGCTTCCCGGGAAGCATACAGTGCGAGCAGCCGATTAAGCGCTCAATCACTAACAAACTGACAAGATCTTTCGCTGTCTATAGCCGGGTACCCATTCCCACCTGGGTGAAGTGAGGAAAATAAGTGTAAAGTGCCTTTCCCAAGGACACAACGTCGGGCCCCTGACTGGATTCGAACCCACGACCTTACGGTTGAGAGTCCGAGAGTTTAACCACTAGGCCACCGACGCCACTTAGTTTTCATTCATGATTTTACAAAGGTTCCGATAACTCTATACTTTTGTAGAGAGCAAGAAGAAATTGTATTGTTATTTATATAAACGTTGTGATACACAATCCAGTATTACCAACTTTATTCAACAAAATGATTACCTACAATTATTGCCATGGTGCCCTAGCAAATCGCCTCGGTGCCCTCTGATTTTTAGGCCCCACCGAGGCAATTTTTGCCTGCCCTCCAGAACACATAATTCAAGATCTGCTGTTGTAAATCTCGATGAGTTGGTACAATGTAAAAAAAACTATGCCACTGTGAGGGGTTATATCTTCATGACATATTTGGTAATGACCGCTTGGATTTCTCTTACAGCTGCAGTGGCGTCATCGACGGCAAAGCTGTCAAGAGTATTGGCGATATATTTTCCAAAGCGTGCATGTGCAGATTCTGGGGTTGCTGCCGAGCTGGGATTCTGTTTCTTCTTTTTCTTGGGTGTTTGTCCGTCCGGTGGAGAATGAACCCCACTTTGGCTAGGTGGGGGATGCTTTGAAGCTGCAATGCTGGTGGCTGGACATTTAAAGATCTGCAGAGACAACAGGTTCCTGGTTTTAGTAAGTGTTATAGTTTTATGGCACTTGCAACACAGTTAGGTCAAACAAGTGCTGAAGATAAGAGGTGTTACAAGAGAGTAACGAACACATAAAAGCATGAGAGATAGGGACGAAAGTTGTTTCCTAGGAAAGAAGGGGCAAACCACGTCAGAGCACCTGCCAACCATCCATTTACAAAAACAAGTTCGGCTGCAAGGATAAGGTTAGTGCATCAATATTAAAAAATGTATACTGTTGTCAGATGACAACATGTGAATATTAGGACGCTAGAGGAGGTTTTGACCAAAAAAAAAGCCAGCCTTTAGTACCAAACAAGCAGCAACTCTGTACACGTACCCAAAAGGTGGGTGGTTGGCAGGTGCTCTGGTGTGGTTTGCTAGTTTTTTCATACCAAACATCTATTGTCCTTATCTCTCTTCATTCTCTTTTGTGTTTGTTACTCTCTTGTAGTACCTCTAATATAAGGGGATTATATATGACCTCGTTGTGTTACAAGTGCCGTAAAACTTTTTATTAAACCTAAAAGTACCCTAGGGGCGCAAGAAGACAGGAAAGGTCTCCTTGGTGGGAGGCATGGGGTGGGGGCAACTATACGTCCCCTTTCTCCTTTTTTTTAATAGTAGAGGGTTTTACGGTGCTCGCAACGGCATAAGGTCATATGAGCGCCAAGGGGTGGGTGTCAACAGAGAAGTCTTTACAGGGAATCAGACTTATTCTGCTCACCTCTCTAGCTTCAACAGCACAAGGTCTGCTTCGACTATCCAGGCATCCCGGAAATAGCAAGTCACAAGAGAGTGACAAACGTACAAAAGAAGTAGAGGAAAATGACAATAGTAAGGATTAGGAAAGAAAAAGCAGCAGTTCCCTGTTGCACATCAGGCAGTTATGAGCGTGCGCGTGACATGAATCAGCCCATTTACAATTCTGCTGAGCTTGAACGAGAAATGTCCCCCCTTAGGGAATGGCCTAAAGACACTACAGTCAGGGGCACCGCCCCGGGGGATACCCCTTTCTTCGAAAGAAACCTATTAAATTAAAACTGTAGAAGGAGTTTCTGAGTACTTGTGTGGCCTTTAAAGCTTCAACATGTAATACGGCAATCCAGAGTGTCAGAATATTTCCAGATTACGTGTTTATCCTTTTTTCACCAGAAAAGGGACAATTGTGAACAACAGAATGGACTAAGCGGTAAATGATTAAGATCCATAGGCCAAAGCAATATCATTAATTAAATATATATACTATTATACTGCCGACCCTGAATGGGGTGGGGAATGCAAACAAAGGCAACCTAGTGGTTCACATCTACAAACTTATAAACTATGCAGTGGAACTCTGCTACAGATGGTTACAACGAGGATATGACGTTAAATGTCCCACTATTCAGACAAGAATCAAAATAGAAACTACGAAGAAAGAGAAAAGATAGAAAGTGGGATCAAGAACAAAACTGGACATGCTGAGAAGTTGTCACATCCTTGTAGCAAAAACAAGTCCGTAAAGTCAGCAAGAATCGAACAGAAGAACACCTTTGTTGGAGTCAAATATGCAAATCAAAATGACATAAACATCCATGAGGGACAAACAAAAAAATCAATTCGAAAGTTTGCCGACAGAAATGCCCCCCCCCCCCTCCCAATATAGGCCTATTATGCTCTGAGTCCAGGGCCACTCACCCATCAGCACTAAAAAAAATTTGTTTTAGTAATCCACAGATAAAAAATTAGTAATCTGGCTTAAAAATTTGTAAATGGCCACGGATCGTCTTCTTCCCAAGGGTGTCAAGAACTAGGGCTGTAGCCAAGTATAAATTTATTGTAAACAAAACGTATCCTGATTGTGCATCACAACACACCATGCCACCTACCCATAATTGTTAATTGTTTCAAGTTTCAAACAATGATCCTTATTATTATTATTAATTTGTAAATTCTCACTTTGGCCTGGACTGTAACTCACAACACTTTACTTTACTTTTCTGATCCAGCGGCCATTTAGGTTCTAGCCCTTCGGTCTGTTGATATGGCAAAGAATTTGCAGGTTTTAATCAGCTATGCTTTGTCGATGTATAGAGTATTTCCGATAACTCACAACACAAAAGGCAGAAATTTTCTAACACCTTGTCAACATAATGTTTGCCTTAAATTTACTCCTGGCTTTGGCACTTAAGTCTCAAGTCTAAAGTTTTTCGAAGGGTAAAGTAGCACTGAGCGACATCAAGGTCCCAATGCAAAGAGAATTTTTAAGTTAGGCATTTGAATAGACTTTCACTACTTTCAGGTCTGGTAGTTTTTTTCTCCCCTGGAATAATACTAATACAGGTAAATTTTTACTTTCACTCCCGCACATTGATACAATACTTTGGAGGTCAAACTGCAGTATTTTTTGCTGCAGATCACACATAAAGCTACTAAAACTGTCGCAAATCAATTAATTTCAAGAAAATTTGAAACCTATCAGCAAAATATCAAATTAGGCCTATGGGTTAAAACAGGCAGGCATACACTCCCCCCCTCCCCCTAGAAGCCGAACCCCCCAGTTCTTTTTTTTTAATTCAGAGGGGGGAGTTGTCTTTTACACAAAGTTGTGGCTAAAATCTAAACAGAGATGAGCATGAGATGCAAATCACGAAAAAGCTGAGAAATGCAGGAAAACTGAGCCTAGACACAAAATCCAAATTCCAGAAAAACCCCAAAGCCTTTGTTGTTTTTTCTAAAAATCTGAAAGACAATAATATTTAAAAGATACAGATTTGTTGGTGTCAAAGCTATCCACTTATAGGACTTTATAGTGCGGTCAAAAATGCATGGCGCAACATATTGTGAAATATCTCCTTGCCTATCGAACAGTCTCCAACTTTTGAACAATGACTTTTATCAATTTATCTTAACAGATGAATATTTTCTCAAACTCCTGCACACTGTGTTCTAGAAAATTCTTTCATAAATACAAATAAAAAATCCCAGTCAAAGGTTTCTATAGATTTTTAAAAGTTTACAGCTCGGGCAATATCGCTTTTAAAAACAAGTCAGTCATTTTTTTCTTCTAATCTCTATATTATGCTCTTTATTGAAAGTATGTTTAGGGAACCTTTAGTGCAAAAAATGGGTTCGCTATAAAATTAATTTTTTTTGGCAGAAGTTCTGCCACTAAAAAGTGTTATTGGCGAGCTGTGATGTAGGCCATACGCGTATAAAATGTATGTGAGAAGCGGGAAGCGTTGTGAACAATCACATTTTCTGTGTGATGGAGATTTATAGTAGGCCTATTTTATATTAATTTTTGAAGAAAGGGTTTTTAATCCAGCATGAACTGATGGGGAAAAATATGATTAAGTTAAGAGAAATTGATACAAACTGATATATATATATATATATATATATATATATATATATATATATATATATATATATATATATATATATATATATATATATATATATATATATATATATGCAAAGTAAGGGTGACATTGATGCACCCATTAAAGAGATATATTTGAGGATGAGTTGCGCCACGAATTTTTGATCGCATTATAAGTCTGTTTGGGTACTTTTCACGCCAGAGACAAAAAAAAAAAGTTTTTGTTGTGTTGTTCCTAATAGGAATAATGAAAAGCAAAAAAATTGTACGCCTTGACCACTGCATTAAACAGCATTATGATGATGTTGAGAGACGCATCTTTGACACAGCTTTGGGAGGGTGTAAAAAAAGAAATTTTTTATTTCACTTCAGGTGGATTGCTTGTGAAAGCAATAAAATTTCCAAAGAAGCTACACAGAAACATAATGTACCTTATTTTGGAAAATGGGACGTAAAAACTCATCTAACAGGTTAAAGTTGACCCATTCAGGGTTGTATGCATTGAAAGAATACTCGTATACTTGACGGAGCTCCTGTTTGTACTTGGTCATCCAACCGTTGAACTTTTTATTCCAGGCTGAAACATTTTCGTCTGAAAACAAAAAAACAAAAACAAAAATATAACTTTAATGTGCAGTAAAAATTGTCAAAATGGTCATCCGTTGAAAAAGGAGAAAACTGGTTGCATGTCTTTCTTACACAGAGGTAGACTTCTTGTACAGTACCGTGTCATCATAACATAATATTTGTGCCACGACATGGTGGAATCAGGCGCTCGTCACATTTCGTGACGGAGTTAACGTTAAATATAGGAAAAAAGAATATATTAATCCGCAGACAGGAAAAAAGAGGCAAAAACAGCACCTTGACATTGATGGCTGGTGCCTCTAAAATAAATCATCAATAGTCATGGTCAAGATGAAGTTATTGGTATCATCCTAAAGCCTGCTAATTTGTCTTACTTTTGATGACAAGATACTCATCTATTTTGACAATGAATGGCAGCTCAGATATATTTGCGATTCAAGAAGGTGGGGGGCACTTGATTTCAGAGGTAAAATTAGCAAGAAAATGACATATAGTTAGTTGACTTCCAAAGCTTAAAAATCCTTGAAAACTACACAATTACATTTTTGTACCTTTCGTCCAATAAAATCCACAAGGAAGTGTGTTTTTAAATTAACTTAAAAGCTGTTCAGCCAAAAACAAAAATTGCCAAAAGAGCACAAAAATGCCGGTTTCTTCGATTTCATTATTTTGACGAGCACCTGATTTCATCATATTATGTTACTTTATAACACAAAGCCGAAGTAGAAAGTGGTCATTTGTAGGCTTACTGGTGATCACTTATTGTCTGGGGCAGGTGGTGATTAGAGCAGGTCGGACTACATTTCAATCACACCTTCCTGAACCTGGAAAAAGACTTTTTAATTTGATAAAATTACAGAAATAAAGAGGGAGTTCTCTCACTTCAGCACCTTAATTATAAATCCCAAAGTGATGTCATTATAATACAGGGCAATACAGCAGATGTGATGGAAAGAAGGAAGAAGGATTGTTTACTTTTTCATGCCCACGTTTGCACTATTCTCTCTCTCTCTCTCTCTCTCTCTCTCTCTCTCACACACACACACACACATACAATATAATATTATAGGCCTATATATATAATATATAATATAATACAGCCACATGGAAAGTGGCCATTTGTACATGTGGTCGTCTTGTATAGTTAAAGAGGTGGCCGTCAGGGCATTTTCGACTGTACCTAGGCCTAGATCTAGACCTACCACCCAAATGTTGCCAAATAGATATCTAGATCTAGATCTAGATCTAGATTCTCCATGGACCTAAGCTACAACCTCCTTGCTCTAGGTCTAGAACTAGATCTGTATCTAGATCTAGATTTAGATTTTAGATATACAGCTCATCTGCAGTTGAAAATTAAATAATTAACCTACCTGTCACAGGAACATTATTTTGTATAAGAATTCTTTGAAGCGCATTCCGCCTCAGATCGCTGTTCTTGTATGCAGGATCTGATGGATCCCATAAACATCGTTGGGCTTTAAAATGCCCAATGCACGCACTAGGTTCAATTTTATCCATGTCCGATTTCTAGTGTTCCAATACGAGGACCAAAAGTGTTGCCGTCTCTCTGGAATCTAGATCTAGATCTAGATCTTGACTAGATCTAGAATCTTTGTCGCCTGTCTCTCACACCCCACACCTTTCGCTCGTTTCAATGAGAAAAAAAAAACATGGCGCAAGATTCCACGAAACTGAAACTGAAACTGAAAGTGAAAGTGAAAGTAAAGCATTTTCGTAGGTGTGTCTGTTGTGTGTGTATGTAATGTGTGTAGGTAGGCTACATATATGTGTACGTCTGTTTATGTGTGTGCGCGCGTGCGTGTGTGTGTGTGTG
>NW_004797649.1:84386-86532 GCF_000002075.1 Aplysia californica | reverse complement strand
CGTGTGTGTGTGTGTGTGTGTGTGTGTGTGTGTGTGTGTGTGCGTGCGAGTGCGTATGTGTATGTGTGTGTGTGTTTGTTTGTGCGTATAGAGTAAAGGCTCTATTTGCGGCCATTTCTCACTTAATTTGCTCTAACAGCCAAACGAATAGAGATAACTAAAAACTTTTTGGCCTGCAAACTTGCACATCCTATGGCCAATAGATGTATAATGGTCTACAGCATTCTCGGGTATATTGCCAAGAAGGATGATGGTTCTAAAACACCATAATGTGAAGGGACCATAGTTTGCGATCAGGCCACCTTTATGCGGTCATCGAGGACATACGTTATGCGGCCGAGGAATTGTGATGCGATCACATGGGGATATTATGTATGCGGCCACGACATCCCAACATGATTTTGTAGTGTACTGAGGGGCGGGGTTGTTTTTTAAGAAGATGTGCCAGCAGGTTGGCCTAGTGGTTGACGGACTTTGGTCAAAAGGTGCGAATCCCAACAGTATGATACTCTTGAGCTTCGGTTTTTAATGACCCCCCGCCCTCTTGTGAGATCAAGTGATCAGCCTTCGAAACGACCGTCTGTGCACAGTAGGGTGCTACAAAATTATAATCAGGAGTCACTGTAGCCTAGTGGTAAAACACACGCTTCATATTATTACGTTGAAGATCACGGGTTCGAGTCTCGTTGGGCCCACATTTTCCCCGAGTTTTATGGCCGGAGCTGCCGTCCCTTATTATTATGACCTTCCTGTGTCGACAGAGACAAAACTACCAACCCAGTACTCGGTAAAGTAGTCACGAGAGAAACAGGTGAGAATAGTGAGAACAAAATAAAAAGCTTAATGATGATCGGCTCTTGTTACATTGAGGACAATGAACAACTTTCTTCCCAGACTTAAAAAAACAATGAATAATAAAGTATCAGGAACTTTGACAGACACCTTCACAAACGACCCGAGTGTATCTTTTTTTTAAAAACCAATAATTCTCCCCCCGCCCGGAGTCCAAAATATTCCGCAACGCTCAGGCTTTGAATGAACATTGGTGACCCCTGCAAACATACTCACATTGTGACATGGGATGTGAGCACGCGCAGGTTTGCTGACCGGTCACGTAGGCGAGCCCGACAAGCTGAAAATATGAAGTTTGATTTGTTTTTTTGTTTTTTTCTTTCTTAAGCAACTGAAGTCACAAATATTGATGTATTTTAACGGCGACACGGCGTTTATAATTCACAACCTGCATGTCATATAAAAGTTTCGTTATCAGACCGGGAAAGGCCGAACGAATAATTCAATCACGACCGTCAAAAATGAACTTACGGACCATATCGGATTTGGTTTTATTTATTTCCCTATGGGTCATTCTCGGGGCATTTTACAGATTTCCTCAATTAATTCCCGGGGCATTCCCGGGTCTCGCCGATTTCTTTTTCAAATTCCCTGGGCCTGTTGGTCACCCTGTCAAGAGGTACAAAGTGACAGGGCAGTTTCTTCAGACTACACCGAATCTGATGGAGTCAGTCTTGATTGATCTATCGCTTTGAAGTCAACAACTACAAACCAGGCTCTCTGAATGCATTTATGTAAGCTAAATTGCTGTTCAATGGGCACTGTTAGCAACTGACCACAACATTAATGCCCCTTCTCCAAAGGAGTGGATCTTTTGTAGACGTCGCCGATCGCAAGAAGTCCCTTTTAAAAAATAGTGGAATAATTATGCGGCCGCCCCGTCCCTGGGTACCCTTAATTGTTGTTTTCTTTTTGTTAAGACATTTAAACATGAAATTTATTCATTACTGCAACACATGAACCTATAATCGAATAAAAAATATGATAAGAAAGCTTTGTAATGACCTTGAGCAAGTGACCATTCAAATTTTTCACACATGCATCATTTTGATCGACCAAATTCTTCTACTAACCACTGCCGCTCTCAAACTTTGCTGCCTATCAAGACTATCGAGACCATCTTTGTTGTGAGCGTGTGATTCATGCCAGTGCATCACGGGAGCTTGGTTTCCGTTTGGAAAATGAAACAAGGCTTGAGTTATTTATTTCATAAGGAAAGTGGCCGCATAGTTCGGCGGGCTGCAAATAGTGCCTTTACTCTATGCGTGTGCGAATGTGTGTGTGTGTGTGTGTG
>NW_004797649.1:82704-83844 GCF_000002075.1 Aplysia californica | reverse complement strand
TGTGTGTGTGTGTGTGTGTGTGTGTGTGTATGTGTGTATATGTGTGTATATGAGTGTATGTTTGTATGTATAATATATGTGTTCATATGTGTGTATGTGTTTGTTGTGTGTGTATATGAGTGTATGTGTGCATGAATGTGTACATGTGTGTGTTTGCGTTTGTATGTGTGTATGCGTTTGTATGTTTGTATGTGTGGACGTGTGTGTTTGTGTGTATGTGTGTATTTGTGTATGTATGTGTGTATATGTGTCTATGTGTGTGTATATAATATGTTTGTGAGTGTCAGAGTGTGTGTCTGTGTCTGTATGTTTGCATATTTATGGGAACATTTTTGTACATGTGTATGTGTGCGTATGTGTGTATGAGCGTATGCATAATTGTGTTTATGTGCGTATATGTTTATGTGTGTGTGTGTTTGTGTGTGTGTATGCGTGTATGTCAATGTATGTATGCATGTATGTACACGTGTGTATGTATGTTTGTATAGATCTATCTGTATTTGTGTATAATATGTGTGTGTATGTGTGTGTGTATGTGTGTGTGTGTGTATTTGTGAATAAAGGTCTATATATGAGTATATGTATATATATAATATGTGTAAGTGTGTGTGTCTGTATGTGTGTGTGTGTGTGTGTGTGTGTGTGTGTGTGTGTGTGTGTGTGTGTGTGTGTGTATTTGTGTTGATGAATATGTGGGTATGTGTATGTTTGTTTATGTATATATGTGTGTACAATGTATTTGTGTTGGTATATGTGGGTATGCGTATGTGTGTTTGTGTGTGTGTGTGTGTGTGTATTTGTGTTGGTATATGTGGGTATGTGTATGTGTGTTTGTGGAACATCTTTGGGTGACATAAACCTTTCTATTACCCCTTTGAGTTAATTAACCTTCACCCTGTAAATCGCCAAAAAAGTGTTATGTCTCATGTGAAGTACCGTGGTACCTGCTGTAACGGCCACCTGTATAAGACAATCACTTGTACAAACAACCTCTTCTTCCTAGTCTCTCTCAGAAGGCCAGCCAGGTTTTGTAGTGAGGAGAACGAGGATCAATGCGAAAAGAAAATCATCTATAGAGGTATCGAATAAGCGTCCCCCTTCCCACCCTCGCTTATTAATTTCAGGTGGGGGTTTTTTTTG
>NW_004797649.1:59699-82214 GCF_000002075.1 Aplysia californica | reverse complement strand
CCCCCCCCTCCACAAGCCCCGTTTATTCCATACCTTATAGTATGCGCACTAACGACAGTGAAGATGAAAACAAGGACTATTTTTATGAACAGCTACGAATTGACAGGTATACCTCGTCACGACCTTATCGTTGTAATGGGCTATCTAAATGCTTAAGTAGGAGAGGACAACGCCAACTATGAGAGAACGATGGGACAACATGGTACGGGTACAAGAAATGAGAACGGTGAAAGACAAGTGGACTTCTGCGCATTGAACAACTTGGTGGTAGGCGGAACCCTCTTCCCACACCGTACAATCCACAAACTGACCTGGAATTCTCCAAATGGCCGGGACAAGAACCAGATTGACCACCTTATCTGTCCCCGTAGAATTATGCTAATTTAGATAGCCAAATTATGCCCAAAAAAAGGAAAATTATGCAAAAATTATGCAAGTTACCGTAACACCATTTGCGACATGTTTTGCACTTTTTCCGCAAAAGTGTTCATGATTTTCATGTTTTATGTACAGAAAAATTGAATAGCGAACATATCAGTATCAGTAATTTGTTGTGTATTTGGAAAGAAAACAATACACATCAGTCAGAAAAAAAACAACCAAAAAATATAATCTCTGTAACTTTCAGCTGTAGATAGATCTCTATAGAGGAAAAAAAAAGGCATCTGGACCTCTGATCCTGCACATTACTAAAACCAGGGACACCTGTCAAACATGAAGCATCAGAAGACATGAGAACAACAACTTTTGATGGATTGAAAAATTGAACATGCTCAAGGAACAAAATCCCAACCCGTAACCAGTATCTTCTAACAAGGGAAATAACCAGCTTTTCACTTAAATGAGACTTATTACCTTGATTACTTCCCTTTAGCCACATGGCGGGGCGGTAATCGTTTGGTGAAAAAAGGGCAAAAACGTGAAAAAACGAGGGGAATCCAAAATTATGCAAATGTTGCAGGATTACGCGAAACAACGCGGCCGCGCCTCGGCCACACAATGACATATACCTACGGGGACAGCCTTATGATAGGACGAATGTGGAGACGTTCATTACAGGATGTGGAAGTCAGAAGAGGAGCAGGTGTTGGCAGTGATCACCACCTAGTGACGGCAAGGATAAAACTCAAGGTGAAGAAAACATTCACCATGGAGGCGTCAAGGACGCGATTTAATGTTCACAAGCTCAGTGATGGCAATGTGAGATCTGCCTTCCGACTAGAACTAAAGAACCGATTTCAAGCTCTCCAAGACCCGGAAGACACCACCCCCCCCAATACAGATGAAGTCAACACCCAATGGAAGAATATTGTTGAGGCCTACACAGAGAGCAGTAAGACAGGTCTTGGTGTCAAGCAAAGAATGGATACAGCAAGGAACTTGGAATACTATTGAAGAACGGAGAGAAATCAAGAAAAGACAGCTTGCAGCTAAGTCGACACGGCTACAGGAGAAGTATGCAGAGGATTACAAGGAAGCTTGCCAGAAAGTTAAAAGACTGGTCAGGAAGGACAAAAGAGAAGCCATGGAAAAGTTGGCAACTGAGGCAGAGGAGGCAGCTGCTAAAGGTGAACAAGGCAACGTATACAAGATCACAAGAATAATAATTATGTGGCAAGTACCACGGTGGAATGAGTGGACCAATCAAAGACAAGGCTGGCAAGCTGCTGACAATCGAGAAGGAACAGGACGCACGCTGGACAGAACACTTCAGGGAAGTCCTAAACCAACCTCCACCTGAGGACACCCCAGACATACAGGAAGCTACCTTGGATCTAGATATCATCTCTGACCCACCACAGAAACAAACGCGAGATTGTAAAAGCTGTTAAGAGCCTGAAATCAAGAGAATCTCCAGGAATGGACAACCTGAATGCTGAATTGGTTAAAGTTGACCCAGAACTGACTGCCACCATTCTTCAACCACTATTCAAAACCATATGGGAGGGAGAGCAGATTCCCGAGGACTGGAGCACTGGAATCATTGTTAAAGTACCAAAGAAAGGAGCTCTCAGAGACTGCAACAACTGGAGAGGTATCACGTTGCTATAAGTTCCCAGCAAGATCCTGGCCAAGATTATTATAAATCGGATGACGGATGCCGTGGAAAGCTGCTTAGGAAAAGAACAGGCAGGATTCCGCAAAGAAAGAAGATGCACAGATCAGATATTTGCCCTCCGCAACATAATAGAACAGTGCACGGAATGACAGAGACAACTTTATGTCAACTTCGTTGATTTTAAAAAAGCATTCGACAGTGTACATAGAGAACGTCTTTGGTACATTCTACGATATTATGGAATCCCTTGCTAGATAGTAGAGGTCATCAAGAGCTTCTACCAAAACTTCAAGTCCGTTGTTGGAAACAGTACCACTGCTTTTGAGGTAAAGACAGGAGTTAGACAAGGATGCAACATGTCCACAATTCTGTTCAACATGGCCATTGACTGGGTCATGAGGAAAACAACAGAGGATACATCAAAAGGCATAAGGTGGACCCTCTTCTCCACCCTCGAGGATCTTGACTTTGCCGACGACCTTGCACTACTCTCCCATACCAACCAACACATGCAGGAAAAAACAAACCGACTCCACAAATACGGACGCCAGATTGGGTTAAGAATAAGCCAAAAGAAGACAGAAGTGATGACACTGACCTCCCCATAACAGACACATTTACCTACCTAGGCAGCATAATCAAAACTGACGGCGGCACAAAGGAAGACATCATGTACAGACTCGGCAAGGCAAGATCTGTACACTGAAGCATGATCAACATCTGGAAGTCAGGACAGTTTAGTATACAAACCAAGTTATGGCTGTATAACAGCTGTGTACTATCCACACTCCTTAACGGAGCTGAATGCTGGAGGATGACTGATCATGACCGTGCCAAGCTATCTTCCTTTCATACAACCAGCTTACGCCAAATCCTCAGAATCTTCTGGCCCGACAAGATTTCCAACGCAGATCTGTCACGTAAATGTAGGCAAGAGGACATGACCACCATGATAAAAAGGAGAAGATGGAGATGGATTGGACATGTTCTGAGAAGAGAACCAGACTCTAATGTGAAGACTGCCCTCCACTGGACACCCGAAGGACGTCGCAAAAGGGGCAGACCCAAAGTGGCCTGGAGACGCACAGTAGAGTCTGAAATTAAGTCCTGGAATCATTCGTGGGGAACGCTGACCAAGATGGCCCAAAACAGAAAGAGCTGGAGATTCTTTGTTGCTGCCCTAAACGCCAGATGGCATAATGGGTAGTAAGTAAGTAAGTATAGTATGCGCGAAAACTAATGATGGCGAGTTAGTAGACATACAGATAGTGTGTGACACCTCCAGGTATCCAGGTAAAGACTCCCTTGCTCGCAACTGTTTCGAACTAGGGTTCCGAATTTTTTTCTCCTGTCAATGGGAAGCAACAGCTGCAAACTGAGTGGGTGGATTTTCGCCAAAGCTACAGTCATAATAGTGTATAGGGTTCATTTTTTTTGCAAATGTTTCTGTGTTTTAGGTGTAAACAGTTACGTACCATAACGGAACTCATATGGCAAACATATGGGTAAACTAAAAACAACAAAAACAAAAACACAAAAAATCACCAAAATTCGCAAAAACTAAATATTCCAAGTCTATTATCTATTTGTGGTGGCCGAATGTTGCTATTCAAAAGGCTTTTTAATGGCTGCATCGATCGACATGCGGTTTCTGCCTGAATATTATTTAAGATATTCTGCAGATCATGACGCCCTTGGTTTTTTTCAGTTTTGAGACAGTTTTGCTGAAAAAAAGCTAAATTTCTTTATTCCGCCGATCGCTTTTGTAGGCCAACGCTTCTGCCTCTGTCGTTTTAGAAAACCCGGAAGTGATATTTCACGATGTGCATTTTGTTTTGAGAGTATAGACCTTCTAATTTGTTGCTTTAGTTGATATTAAAGCACCGATCATTCCTTTCATCGAAAGGGGGCCCAGCCAGTTTTTCTATATTTCCACTTGTTTTCATCAAGTGGACAATAGTATGGCTTTCCCCTCAAAACTTTGGTCAAGGTGATTTTTAAAAAAAATTCTCTGAAAACTGATGGGCAGTACAGTCATATAAAAAATGTACGGGCGTCGGTGAGTTTTAAGCCTACGTTTCTATCACGAAAATGTCTGTTGCATCTCGATTAAACTGTATGCAAAATGAAACAAAAGTATTGGTACACCCTCTCTATTAATTTGTTACTGTAGATTCCAAAAGGTAATTGATTTTCCACACCCTTTGAGTGCGGAATTTGCCGTGTCTTTTTTGGGAGGAACGTTATCATTTATGATCAAAATCCTATGGCAATGGTCTTTTTTATTTTACTATGGGAGGCCTTGCCGTCATGTCATGTGAATAGTTTTATTCTTATCCATGTTTTTTTTGGTTGCATTGGGACAATTCCATACCAGTACCAAGCGGGTGTGGAAATGCCCCAACATATTTTACCGTAGTTTTTCTTAGTAAAGCACATTGCCCAAGAGTCTTGGAAGCGTGATTGTGGGCCTAAATGATATTACTTAGGTAGGCCTCTGCTTTAGAGCTGGATCTAGATCTAGAAGTTATTTCTCTTCATATTCTTCTCCCTTTTCCAGAGAGACTGACTAATCATGGTGAGGAATTGTAAGAGGAGGACAGTGGCGTACAATGTATAACCATGCAGATATGGAGAAAGCGGCCAATCTCGTTACATCTCAGTCCCATCTTCTGAAGTCTCCTTAACGTCTTCCAGCCACCACTGTCTTCCTCTTACAATACTGCCCTGAAAAGTCGAGTTTTGCTGTCGTCTCCCCACTTAGTGCTCCATCGAGTTCGGCTGCTGGGGAAGGATGGGCAAGGGTGAAATGCGCAGAGAAGAAGACTGCTGCTGCTACTGCTGCTGCTGCTGCTGCTGCTGCTGCTGCTGTTCCCCCTCCTCCAAGTGACAACAGAGACAGTGACTGTAATAAAGTAACAATCAATCTGTGTAATAATCGTACTGAATAGAGGGACATAAATCTTCCAAGTAGTAACCTATTAATTATCATGATTGTGTCCCATTTGGCCACTGGTCTTTTGTGTAACTCTTTTGAATAAAGTTCAGTTCTGGTGTACCCTTGCTTGATGGCTGCCTCCATGTATTCAGTGAGCTGTGTGCTTGTAATAGACAATCAAGTCAATCTATTACAGTGACAATACTTTTGAAAATGAACAGCCACCTCTACAACACAGACCAAACAGTGACACAGACAGTGACTTCACCGACAGTGACAATGACCCTGACTTTGTCATTCAACCAACATCAAAAGTGAACAAAATTTTTTTTTGAAATTGATTTGCAATTTATTTTCATCAAGACTTATCCCCATATAGGCCTAGCCCTTCACAGTTTTCATTCTTAATAATCTACAAAGAATGTTGTGCTAATTTCTGATGTAATTTCTTGTGCCTGTTTATTCCATTCTATTTTTTTGCATGTCTGTCATGATGGGCGTGGGATTACCCCGAAATGGTCGAAATGTTAATAAAGAGGAAACATGGGAATCTATGAAGTATTGTTACTTTTTTCTGTTATTTGTACAAAATTCAAGTTTGAACGGTTATGGGATATTTGTCCTCTGTTTGTGTGATCACCTCATAAATAGAAACTTTCTGTAAAAAGTTGTTTGTTTGTGGAGTTCCCCCATCCTCATACATAATTAATATGTGTGTTGTAACTTCACAACTTTTTTTTTTCTAAATATCTAGCACAAAATTTGTACTAGATCTAAAATGTTGCAATTTGAAAGAGATGTAGATCTAGTTCATTCAAATGGAATTTATTTGACATTAAATTCATAACGAAGAAACTTATTTTCAAAAGCACAATAAAATGGCCTTTATAAAATGCACAGATTGAAACGCTCTTGTAAGGAAAGTCATGAAATTAATGGGTTTTTGAAAAATCCTTTCTTCTTACAATTTAATTTTCCACCCATATAACATTCAAGCAATATTTCTTTTCTCTTACAGAGTTAAAAAATAATATTCTAGAATTTCGAAAACCAGTGCCCAATATGTCCTCCTTTTGTCTCTAATATACAGTGGAAACCTGATATAACAAGGATGGTGGGAGTAGAGAAAAAGTCCTATTATATCCGATCCCTGTAAAATCAGAAATGCCAGGAAAGTAAGCATTTGGGGACTAATCCGGCTGTACTTAATTATGGGTAGTTTCCATTGCCACAAGCACCCACGAACAGGGGTTTTGGCATTAACTTTCAGGACAGTTTGGTCCACAGCATCTCCATCGGGTAGTCTCATCTTCTTTTGATCCACAGCAAACTTTCCACTGGAGTATGCTGCTACTATATTCTC
Source organism: Aplysia californica (assembly GCF_000002075.1). Lineage (NCBI taxonomy): Eukaryota > Metazoa > Mollusca > Gastropoda > Aplysiida > Aplysiidae > Aplysia > Aplysia californica. The sequence goes on along the minus strand of NW_004797649.1, from coordinate 75,854 downwards.
TCTATCCTTGAAAATAGTGAGCATCGACCCTTATATTGAATGTCGAACTGACGACAAATCTCTGCCAGTGGAGCTTGCTTTTTGTCAACGGCCTGGATTATTTCGTATATTTCGTCTACTGAAAGGCATTTTCTCTTGCGGTTGACATCGTTGTGGCCATAATGAAAGAGGTAGGCTTAAATCTAGGCCGACCGGTCGTCCACAGAATGCGTCAAGCTTAGATCTCCCCCCCCCCCCTCTCTCTCTCTCCCTCTCTCTCTCTCTCTCTCTCTCTCTCTCTCTCTCTCTCTCTCTCTCTCTCTATTAACACATTGTTAACGTGCCTCTGTCCCTGCTATAACCGGTTGGGCTCCGATGAGGCCCTGTTATTGCCGATAACTTTTAATAGAGACAAAGAGTAGGAAAATACGGGGATTTCAAAAATCCCTGTTATTACCGGATCCCTGTTATTACCGGGCCTGTTACTGTTATATATGGTTTCCACTGTATATTTTAACGCGTCTTTCGTAATGTTCAGTGCTGGTCAAACACAAGGATCCACCTAATCATGAGTGCTCAAAGTCACACACACTGTACACCTTACAGTAAGGAGTTGTTTCTAGAGACAATAGAGGGGAGGGGTGAGGTTGCTCTATAGACAACATTTGTAGAGTTAACACATCATGAAAAGTGAAAAAAGTCTTTGTTAAGGAACCAGTGTCATCGAGGAAAGGTTCCCGCTTTTCAAGACGACCAAGGAATCATGAACACATTGCTATCCTCCGATCAACGTCGGCTTCGCGAACAGGAAAATGGTACAGCCGTAGATGAAGATCAGCCTTGAGAATGAGGACCGTTGAGATGTATAGGAAAGTCCTTGCTGTAGACATCGTCTACGGACAGACATCTCATGGGACTCTTCTACTGAATTCTGCACCCTGATGTCGTTTAAAGGGGTGCGAATGGTGTGTATTTGACCTAAAGTGGTCGTTTTATCTGATTCTCTGCTGGTCTTAACTTATGGAACATCTCCACCATTCACACAAAAGAAGGCCTTAAGGACACTTTAAAATTGTTTCCGTACCTTGTGAGAAACTTACGAAATACATTGCTGGTGAGGAAATGTTCAATGCAATAAGCTCCCTGATCTTTACTAATCTTAACCATGATCTCAGCAGGCAAAGGAACCTTGAGTAAAACAATATCTGCAAACTTCTGTTTGCCTGTTAGACTACTGTAGCTTGCAATATTATGGCGCGATCGATGGGACCTTTAGTGGTAGGCCGAATGCGAACTTGTGCATCTTGCTACGAAAATTGGGTCAAAGCTGAAAATCGGTTGCTTTTTTTTACGATTTAGGTAGAACAAAACTATTCTGTGAATTTATTTCAAATGAAAATCGGTAAGAGAAAGAGAGAGAGACACACACACACACACACACACACACACACACACACACACACACACACACACACACAGACAGAGAGAGAGAGAGAGAGAGAGAGAGAGAGAGAGAGAGAGCAAGAGAGAGAGAGAGCAAGAGAGAGAGAGAGCAAGAGAGAGAGAGAAAGAGATAGAGAGAGAAAGAGAGACAGAGAGACAGAGAGACAGAGAGACAGAGAGAGAGACAGAGAGAGAGCGAGAGAGAGAGAGAGAGAGAGAGAGAGAGAGAGAGAGAGAGAGAGAGAGAGAGAGAGAGAGAAGGAGAAGGCACACTCCACCAATGGTATCTTTCCTGTTAACAAAAGTTAGGAGTTGTAATGTTGTCCTAGTGAACAAAACATCACCTGGAGGTGTTTACTCATTCAACATTTTCATTTCCCTGCTGATGCCGGTCGAGCCGTAGAATTTGAACATAACTTACCATTCGGAATGTTAAGGTTCGAATCCGAGAGCTCCGTATCAGTTTCAAGGTTCCAATATATTTTCGGAGTTTGAGTACGAGAAATATGGATTATTTTTCTCGTCGTCCTAAACCAGAATAATTTCCTTACAGCTTGGTATCCTGACTCAGGACGAAGAGCTCTGCTCTCTAAAGGATTTATATTGTACCTGGTGGGCCAGTAACTTTACCAACATCTTAACTTCGATTAACGATGTTTGAGGAAAAAAAAAAGAAGAAAAGCGCAATATTGGTCTCTGGGAAATATTAAGGGTTTTTTACTTTTTCATCACTTAAAATCAGACCTGGCGGATGTCCCACAACTACTCAGCAGTCAGCAGGACAACGCTCGGGTTGGGCAGTATATAAGGAGGATGGAGTCCCTTTTGAGAATGCCACTTCAACGACCAAACCAGGTTTGATTGTCAACTCTGCTTTGTGGGACAACAATCTGGCTGAAAGTGTCAATTATGTCCTGAAACAGAAGGAGGGCTGGCAGCAACAGAAGCTGTCAAACCTTTGCAATATTCTACATAAAAAATGTAATTGAGGCGCAGTTCTGTGAGCTGCGGAGGTCACTTGTACTTGTTGGCCTTGGACCCTACCAACTGGTACGTGACTACCGGATATTTTTCATGGCTTCTGAGGTTTTCTGTAAGAAAACGCAAAAACAGAGAGATGCCCTTTTCAGGCGTTCCATGGCGAAAGCAAAGGAAGGCCCTTTGGTCCAGCCCACCAGTGGAAACGCCACAGTGAGACAGCCAGCCCATCGGGCTGAAAACCTGGCCAAGGGCGAAGAGCGAGAGCTGATCGAACAACTTGAACATCCGTCACAAGTGTCTTTTTGTGTTTTAGAACATGTCTTTACGTCTTGTTGTGTCTTATGGTGTCCTAATGGTGTCTTATTGGTGTCTTATCGTTGTCTTATCGTGTCACTTGTGTCTTTTCGTGTTTTAGAACATGTCTTTTCGTGTCATTTCGTGTCTTATCGTGTCTTATTGGTGTCTTAACGTGTCTTAACGTGTCTTATCGTGTCTTATTGGTGTCTTAACGTGTCTTATCGTGGAAAAGAGTGACCCAGGACTAGAAAAAAAAATCAAACACCGGCGTGGAAAAAAAAGAGAATGGAAAGCACTGGTTTTATTTATATTTATTTCGCAAAAAATAAATCACTTTAAGGACTTACATGGGTAAAAGACATAAATGTATATATATATATATATATAATAGCCATTCCCCATGAAGAACGATAGATCTAACAAATTTAAAAACAAAAGAAAAATTAAACAAACAAAACCACAAAAACACCAACGAAAAAACAACCCGAAACCAAAACCACAACCAATTAATGAAACACAAACAAAAGTTGTTTTTTTTAAAGCGTTTCCTTGTCCTTTTTTTCTTTTTAAAAATCTTTTAAATAGAACCTCCTGTTTGTAAGTTTTCATGCTGGGTTTTTTTATGTACCAAGTACGGCCTTAGAATCAGATCTACATACTGAAGAAATAAGTTATTTATGGTATGTGTCACAACGCCGTGGAATCAGGCACTCGTCAACGTTGGGGTATATGGAGTCATTGTAAGCATCTTAAAAGTTAAAACGTGTTCGTTTGTCGTTCTTTCGATATCAAAATCCCAATCTATTAAGAATAGAAATCGAGATAACTACGATTGAACGAGGTGGGATCGTCTGGTTAGGGAGGTAAAGTTGAGAAATTGCTGCAGAAATAAGGTGATTTCCATAGCTTGAGAGTCCTTGGAAACGGAAAATTACATTTTTTTGTACAACGTTTTTCAATATAAATCCTACAAAAATGTGTTCCATTTGATTTGAGCCAAAAACAAAAAAAAAATCGAAAGAATTTGTCAAACTCGCGGAAAAATTCCGATATCTTCGATTTAATTATTTTGACGAGCGCCTGATCCCACAGTCATATTATGAATATATCAAAATTACGAATCTACACACAAGACAGAAAAAGCTTGAGATACAGTGGCTCATAAATGTATCTTATAGTAGAGGGTTTTACGGCGCTCGCAACTGCATAAGGTCATATGAGCGCCAAGAGGTGGGTGTCAACACTGTATCTTATAAGTTATAATCCCGGCTACAAGATTGAAAGTTCTATGTAACGGCATCCACCCATCCACTCTGCTCCTTTAACCCCCACCCCCCTCTCCGTAAATTCCCCCCCCCCCCCAACCCCGCCTCAATGCCCCCCCAGAACCTAAAAAGAAAAACAAAACGAAAAGAAATAAACAAAAAAATATTCAATAAAGAGATTGACCGAATTCCGTGGCGTAAGAGGCGCTGTATTTCTATTAAGCTGGCCTAAGAGAGAGAGAGAGAGAGAGAGAGAGAGAGAGAGAGAGAGAGAGAGAGGGAGAGGGAGAGAGAGAGAGAGAGAGAGAGAGAGAGAGAGAGAGAGAGAGAGAGAGAGAGAGAGAGGTGGGAGGGGGGGGGAGACAGACAGAAAAACAGACAGAAAAACAGACAGTTTAAGTGACAAACAGAGCTGGTGACAATTTAAGTCACGGGGCATTGGTTTGGGAGCTGTTGTAACATAAGACTGAGATCAGTGCCGTTACACTCTCCGGATATTTGTGTTACATTCTGGTACCATGTCGTGAACGCCATGTCATCGCAGGAACACGTGAGAGTGTAGGGCAGGGATAGATAGTTTAGTTTGTTTAGAGCCAACAGAGCCGAGGGTAAACGAACTAGGTGTGTGTGTTTTAAGAATAAATAGCTCAACTCATGGAGGTTGCTGAAGGCGTCGTCTGCAATTTTTTTGATTGGGTTTACTGATAAATCAATGTGCGTCAATTTAGAAATATTGTTTGAAAATTGCAGTGAGGGAATTATTTCTATGTCGTTGTTTGAGATGTATAGTTTCGCCCGCGAGGACGGAAACTCAAAGTCTGCCATAGATTTTATTTTATTATACATCAGATATAGAGTGTACAAATTCGGTAATCTTGATATAGATTCTGGAATAGTTGACATTACGTTTCCGTTTAGTTCAAGGTTTGTCATTGACATAGGGAGCAAACCCAAAGATGGGGTTGAAATATTGTTGTAGTTCAGTTTTAAATGTGATAATTCGGACATAAATAACAGGTCAGGTATTTGAGTAAGGCAGTTGGAGTTGAGATTTAGGTATCTCAAAGAGTTTTCGTGGGGTATTAAGGCGTAAGGTATATGCTCGTGGTCACAGATTCTGTTACCCGATATCCCTAGACTCTCAATACCAGTTAAATAAAACAGAGGGCCGATATTGTCGATGTGATTGTCGTCCAGGAATAAGTGTGGCAAATTAAGAGGGATTTTAAAATCTTTCAGGTTGTTGAGATCGCTTATTGAATTTGACTTCAAATTGAGGCTGGTCAAATCCGGGAAAAGCCCCACCACTTCCAGTGGGATTTTCGTTAGGTTGGAGTCTGTGAACACAAGTCTTCTAACGTGACTGGCTGCCGATGGGTCCAGTGGCTTACTACTCAGCTGACCAAAAGCAACCCCGTATATCTCAAGGGTCTCCAACTTTGGCAGTAACTTGAGCCAGTCTGGTGGAAAGATTGGCATCGTCAATACTGACAGATGTAGGGTTTTCAACGATGCTCCAATGCTCGCCAAAATGGTTGTGTTCCATGTGAGAACTGGACTATTGTCCAAACGCAAGTACTGGAGAGAACTGAGGTCCATCAAGGCCCACGGTAGGGAGGTCAGATTAGTAGACCAGAATGTGAGTCTCTGAAGACTCTTGGCAGAATAAATGAAGGCATGATCTGCGACTGTGGTCAGGGAATTTTCTCCGAAAGTTATATCTTGTAAATTGTGGGCCAATTCCCAGTCATTGATAACTGTTATGCTGTTACCCTAAAAAGACAGAACCATACAAACAATCATTTTAAAAAAATGATGGTTGATATGTCATTAATTGGACTTATCGGTAATTATATTATAGGCTACCGGTACATATAATCAGATGGTAAATTGTATACTACTTACTGAAGGTTTTCGTTTCTATTAGTTTTAATAAGAGTTTTACGGCACTTGCAACACAATAAGGTCAAATAAGTACCGAAGATTAGAGGTGTTACAAGAGAGTAACAAACATAAAAAAGAAGGAGGAGAGAACAGGACGATAGGAAAGAAGGAGCAAACCACACCACAGCACCTGCCAACCACCAACTTGGTTTCTATATTAGTATAACAGATTGGTAACTACAAATAAATAATACAGTATACGGTTTATTAGTGTTATCATTACTGTATAAATATATTTATTTAATAATTAATTACTAGTTTTCTGCTTATTACAGTTATCGGTTACCAGTTAGACACAATGCAATCAAGTGATAGCCTGTTTACTGCCAAATAGAGTTATCCGTCATTTATTGATTTTATCAGTCACCAGTTACCCAAAATATATTAAGTTGATCGCTAGTGTACTTTTTTGCGGGGGGGGGGGGGGGGGGGGTCACTTATCAGTTCTCACCAATTCACAGCAAATCAGTTGATAGTAAGTGGATATCATTTATTAGAGCTGTTGGTGGCCAGTTATGTAAAATATAATTAGAGGGAAATGTATTATAGAGCACTTTCAAGTGCCCACGTTTTCATTATCTCAGTTCTTATGTCTTAACTCAGTGCAAGAAGGAATGGAAAGCACTATTCCCTGTGACACTGGGGATAGGCCTAGAAACTATTCTCAGTGACAGGCCCAGAAACCACTGGCAATTGGGCCTAGACCTCGGCCTAGGGCAGAATTGTTTCCACTGTCACTGGGAATAGGCCAAGAAACTATTCCCAGTGACACTGAGAACAGACAGGACCATTAGATCTATTGTTTCCGCACTGATCTACATGGGCATGATGGTGATGGGTTACAAAATACTAGACTATATCTAATGCAGATCTAGACCTAGATCTAGATTCCAGCTAGATACTAGATTCTAGATCTAGATCTAACTAAAATAAAGTAGATTCTAGTGTGAGTGGAACATTTCTTTTTTTTAAGAAAAGGGAATTATCAGTCTATGCTTGCTTGTTATTCAGTCGTGATTCATGTACGTGTATAGATCTAGATCTACATGTATACGGGTTTTGGAGACCACGGTACAGGACAGGTAGAAATCCTTCCCGATTCTTCTTTTTTCTAGATCTAGATCTAGCTCAAGATCTATTTTACGGTCAAGCCTAAGCCCTCAGGATAGATGTATACTATAGGCACTAAAAGGAGGTAACTCTATATGGTCCTAGAGAAGAGAACAAAAGTACATAATGTACATGTATAATGTACCGAACTGAAGTGAGAAGAGAGTCTACAGTGCAGTGCAAAGACTTCTGATTTTTTTTAATGCAAAAGAGTTACGTTGTCACTGGGAATAGTTTCTGTACCTATCCCCAGTGTCACTGGGAATAGTCACTTCGATAAGGAATTCGCGCATGTGTTTGAAATGTTGTTGGGGTTCAGGGATATTATTTACGCCCTAAAAAAACTGAGAGATGACAACAGTGCTAAGATAAGAAGAGCAACTAACGATACTCGGAGCATTAATTGGATAGATGGGGGACAAGGAAGGACCAGAATAGCTGTTGGTTTGTTTGGGTTTTTTCTCCTTTTTTAGGGTCCAGCCTTCGAGTAGAAAAATGAGTTCTGACCTAGACCCTATAAAGCAGAGTGTGGCTAGACTTTTGTTAGTATTAGTGAATCGAATGTTCAAAGTGTTCCCAGCCCATATATATAATAATATACGTGTTATTGTCGCCCTGGCATTCCATCCGCTTATGTCTAGATTTTGATATTTAAAAAAAAAATCCTACACCCTCCCAAAGCTCTACGAAAGATGCACCTTTCAACATCACCAAAACGCAGTTTAATGATATGGTCAAAGCTAGCAATTTTTTGGATTTCATGATTTCTGATAGGAACAACTCAACAAAATCTACTTTTCTGTCTCTGGAGTAAAAGGTACACAAACGGACTTTAAGTGGATTGCTTGCGACCCTGACGTAACTGTCTTTTACTCTGATCTACAAACCTCAACATAAAGATCCCGTTGAGTGTAGCCTGATGCTGGTTTCAAGGGCGGCATCTTATCAAAGCCTTTGTAGTCGCAGTAAATCGACCATCCGTCACAGGAGCACAGCTGGGGATTAGACATGCGAGTAAAAATTGTCATGCCTCATGTAAAATGAAATCATGCTTCTTGGACTTAGAATTGTAGAGTTCAGACCTCTTAAGGTATATATATATATATATATATGAAATATAACCATACATTTCCTATAACAAGTGATTATTGGTAGAGTTAGGAGGAGGTAAAAAGTGCCACCCCCCCCCCTCCCCGGAATGTGACATAGCAGTGGGCCAGACGAACTGACCTCGCGGGCGGGCCGGATATAGCCGTAGTCTGGTGACCCTTGCTCTAAGACAGAGAAGAACAGGACACACACAACAATGTTGTAGACCAGCCGAGGTCTTACCTCATACGGACACAAAACTTCCGCAAACAGTGAGGGCGCCCATGCAAAGATCAGGACCCACGCCACCAAAAGCCACCTCTCTTGTGAAGTCCACATTGCTTCTAAATATAAACATTATATAATGCATATGAGCAAACGCAAATTAATTGTGTTACATCGTAATGAAATCAGGCGCTCGTCAAAATGATATAAGTAGAATAGTAGAAATCTTTTTTTTTCTGTCGGTTGAGCAATTTTTATTCATTTTTAAATTTTGGGCTCAACACCGTATGTCCATTTAACTACTCACTCCTTAAAAACATTGATCAAAGGCACAGAAAACAATGCAACCCAAGGACACTTCAGCTTTAGAAGTCAACAAACTTTAGCCGTCATTTTCTACCTAATTCTACCTTTGACAGCAGGCGACCCCCGCTTCTTTCAATTGAAAATATCTCTGTTCATGGGGGATGGATATTTGTTTTTTCGTTAAAAGCAAGACAACTAAAGAGGCTTTAATGGTATATTATTGTTAAACTCAAAAGTCCACATTGCTGTTATATATCGGGATAGAAATATTCGTAAATTAATTGCACAGTTGAAAAGTTAACAGTGCTTCTGTATGTTGATTTATAAACATTCGTGAACTAATTGTTTGACTGACAAGTCCACATTGCTCCCAAGTACAAAATATTGATACATATCTCTAAAACGACACTTTTGTCATTGAAAAACATGATATGCATCGATTTCAAAGCACCTTGCTTGCGTCAAGTTTTCTGGAGTCGTGAACTTGTGTTTCTCAATTCTGATGATTGTTTTCTCACTTCTGGATCCCATGTACACACTTATGTTTCATCACCTGTTACGATTTTTTAAAATGTCCCTTTATTCCTTGCAATATCATCTTTTCCCCCAAAATCAAAGGACTAAAAAAGGGAGAAGCGATTTCAAGACAAGGAAGAAATAGTGTCCGAAGCATACGCTGTTCCAAGGACTCTAACCGAAGCAGACGTGGTCACTACGGTAGGCCGTTGGCTACATCAGTTGGAAAAGTTCATTGAGATAAACCTATGTGACTTTGAATAGAAAATAATATGTAAAACAGACCTCTAGCACGCTGTGTTCTATTCAAGCGTTCATCTATGTCAAAGGGGGCATGCATAGTACTGACTTTGATCAAAACTATTCCACAACAGCTTACCATAATACTTGAGCAAGTACATGTAGTTTCATATAACTCAACGATAATAATATGCTGATTTTATTGCTAAAAGGGTGAGAAATAAAAACAACAATAAAATCTTAGAATTTTGGCCGCATCTCTGCTTAAAGAATGTTCAGTTTTGATCGTTTACCATTGGTTCAGGGAAGGATAAGGACATGAATTATGAACACAACTTACATAATGTTCTCAGATGTTGATACAGCACAGTAGGCTTCCGAAGAGGTGAGAATGAGACATTTGGAAATGATGGAGGTGCTGCAGTTTTTATACCCCATTGCGACTGTACCGGGGGGGAGGGACTTCCACGTCATCGGCTAGTGTAACTGGTTACAGAATCGAATGCAGCGAGAGGAAGAAGGTTTTTATCTCGTCCCGAATTTCAATAACTGTGACTCTATCATTGACCAAGAATTTGAGATTCTAATCTAAATAATTTCTAAGCTAATTCCAAACATAAGATTTCTGAGGACCCCCCCCAAACAAAACCACCCAATTATGTGGGCTAAGTCTTCTCTAGCAACCCTCGCGCAATCTTTAAGTCATATACGCTTCAAGATAGCAAAAACATCTGTCGCCTGATGAAGTAGTGAATTTCGCATATTGTCGAAAACAGTTTTCCCCCCATATTTTGATAGTGCTTGGAGAGAGACATGCCCCTTGCCTGTAAAACTGTATTTCATTTATTTCAACACTGTCCCTAAAGAGTGACCTGATGAAACCGTAAATCCAAATCCCACACCTGTGTGTACTTCACGACCTCGTCATTCACATAGAAGACACTTATTTTAGAAAGCGGAAATGTTTTTTTTTATTATAACCATCCATAATTGCAAATTACCACAACTTAATTAATCTTGCAAGGAAAGTCATGAAATTAATGGTTTCTTTTTTCCCTTTCTTTTGTTTTTAACGTTTATTTTTTCCCATCCTCATAACATTTAAATAAAAAATTATTTATTCTCCCTTTCAAGGTTAAAAAAGCATACTTTTTAAAAAATTCTTAAATTCTGACAACTAGTGCTCTGTATGTCCTTCTTTGGACTCGCTTCGTTTTGACGTGTCATTCGTAACGTTTAGTGGTGGACAAACACAAAGATCCACCCAACCATGAGTTCCCAACGCCCCTCCCCCCCTTCCTGTAACAAAGTGAAGTAAGAGGGCTCGTGGCTCGTAAATACCAGGTGAAACTAGTGCACTGGACGCCGCTACCGGCGCGAGGAGCGTAATTACAACTGGACGCCACCACCCAGGACGGCATCTTGAGGGACAGGGAACCTTAGAGTGGGGCGTATTTATAACACCTTGCTGCCTCAAAATCAGTTAAGTCCCTGATTTGTAAGATCACGAAGACCGACATGAGGAGCGTCTCTTACGCGATAATTGTAAACGCGTGAGAGTGCAAAACGATTTGGAGCGTTCAAAGCCCATACGTTCTTGGGAACTGGGGAAAGAGGATACAATCATCCAGAAGGTACCTATAGAAGTCTGAATAATCAAAGTGGGATCCTTACGACGCTGGGGCCTTATATACCGAGGATCCGAAAAGTTTGGAGTTAGTTTTAGTTAGTTTTTAGATTCGAACGCAGAGCAGGCTTAGGAGAGACTAGCGTAGACTAGAGTACTGAGAGGACATAGAGGTAGGAGCTAGACCAGGTTAGGCGAAGGGTAGTGATAATATTCTTGTACACTGCTAGATAGTCGTCTGTTCGACAAATGTTATAACCAGTGTTTCAGGAAATAGTAGTTACCCTTCTGTAGATTATAGGTCATCGAAGGTAGTAGCATGTTTTGTAAACGTCATACATTTCATTGTTGTTGATGATTAAATATATTCAAAAATATTACAGCGTGAAGTTTTCTTGTCATCTTTGACATAACCTATACGATCACGTGTCAGAGCGGTGTAACCAGTATAAGTATAACAACTACATCTTTTTAATACTGTAACACTCCCTCCCCTCCCCCGCACACGCACAGTACACCTTACAGTATGGAATTGTTGCAAGATTGCTCAATAGACAGCGTTTGTGGAGTAAGCACATCCTGAAAGGTGAATAATATGGGCTTTGCCCAAACGCCATCGAGAAAATGTTCACGCTTTTCAAGACGACCGAGGAATCATAAACGCGTTGCTGTCCTTTGATCCATGTCAGCTTCGCGAACAGGAAAATGGTACTGTCGTAGATTAAGATCTGCCTTGAGAATGGGGACCGTTGTGATGTAGGGAAGCCCTAGCTGTAGACAGCATCTACGGATAGACGTCTCATGAACACCCACTGAATTCTGCACCCTGATGACGTTTAAATGGTGCAAATTGAGTGTTTTTGACCTAAAGTGGTCGTTTTATCTGATTCTCTGCATGTCCTAATTGATGGAACATCCCCACCCTTGACATTAAAGAAAGCCTTAAGGGCACTTTAACATTGTTTCGTACCTTATGCAAAACCTACGAAATGAGTTTGTGGTGAGGTAATGTCTGTTACAAAAAGCTTTCTGCTCTTTGCTAATCTTAACCATGATCTCAGCAGGCAAAGGAAACATGAAAAAAACTACCTGCAAACTTTTGTTGGTTTTTAATGTTAGACTGCTGCAGCTTGCAATATGACGCAATCGTTGGGGCTTTTAGTGGTAGGCCTAAGGCAAACTAGTTTGTCGAGCCACAAAAAGGGAACATAACTGAACATGGGTTGTTGTTTTTTACGCGATAGGTAGAGCAAAACTATTCTGTGGATTTGTCTAAAATAAATATCATCATCATTCCTTTTGACTTCCAAATGTTGTGTACAAATTTGAAACGCAAAACTTCAGTGAGGAGGAAAATATTAACAAAAACATTTGTTAAGTTTTGTTTTTTTATCACCTGCATTTAACTCCAGAATCCCCAAACACCAACAAAAGAAAAAAGAAAAAAGAAAAAAAGAAAGAAATGTTGCGAAGCCGAACAACTTAAACTTAAACCATTATTAACACCAACGAATATTGCAGAACATCCATCTTGTACCAGCACAGAAATAGTAAAAGAATCAGCTCTTAGTGAAAAAGTATCACACAAAGGCCACGAAGCGTGGAAACAAAACAAAAGTTAACGTTTAAAATCTTAAAATAAAAAGAAAATTGTCTTCTGAGCAGCCAGCAATACAAACCAAGAGATAGAACTATTAAACAACCTAATATACTGAAACCCAGATGTAATTGCTCAACAAAATCAAATGATTACTCACTCTATTGAGGCAGAACAATAAATATCTCTGTCTTTGTTTGGACGGGTACACTCGAGCCCAACTCGTTGGCACGTGTTTGAAGCAGGTTACTAGCAGAAGATATTCGGAGATGTACTCCAGCTCACAGATGCACTGCTTGGGGGGGGGGGGGGGGGGTCAAACTGCGTATTATTTGCTGCAGATACTACTACTACTACTACTACTACTACTACTACTACTACAACAACTACTACTACTACTACTACTACTACTACTACTACTACTACTACTACTAAATAGCATTTGTATAGCGCAAATACCTGCTCAACAGCAAGCTCTAAGCGCTTCAAAATCTATACAGATCACAAATATAGGCACTAAAAATGTCGCAAATCAATTATTTTCTTAACTGCAAAAAATCAATTTATGGGTTAAAACAGGGGGGGGGGGCATACCCCTGTAACCCCCCATATTTTTTTTAACTTGGTCTAGAGGCTGGCACAAAGCATTTTGATTGGTCTATCTCCGTCATAGACGTCTCCGGATAGATACTACGTAGGTTACACGATAGCAACGGGTTTTGGCGGCATTCATTGTTGAAGCAAGCAGTGGATGGACAATGGGTGATTGTCGGCCTGGTATCCAAAACACCAATGATATTGGAATTAAAACAGTACATAACACGAGCAAAGACTCTCCCTCTCCCTCCACAACTAGCTGGGGTGTTATCCCGGTTGCATTTGCGGATGGGGATTCTGGTTCGGGAAAAGGTGGAATATGCGTTCCTCTTGGCATTGAGGCTCTCGTGACCTAGAGGTTAAGGTGTTGGCCTCTCATTCAAAGGTCCCGGGTTCGAATCCGGGTAGTGACCGAAAAATTTTCTTCTCTAAATTTGTCTCCTTTCACCTCATTTCCTGCTCTCTTGCAATGTTCTGTCGTCTGCTTTCGTCTCCTCTTTCTGCCCCCACCCCCTCACCTCCTTTGTCCTTTCCTCTGGGCTCCTGATTCTTTCTGCAACCTTTCTACTGCTACTCCTTTGCTTCTTCTTACTACTGTCTTTCAGCCACACCCCTGATCTTCTGGTAGGAAAGATCTACACCTAGCCTTCTCGGACAAGGGCGAAAAATCTCGGAGGGCCCGTGTTCAAGTTGCGCACGTTAAAGATCCCTTGGTGGTCTAAAATCGATAAGAGTAGGATTCGGCCGCCACCCGGGCAAAATTCAAAATTTCCTACCAACTGAAAATATTAGGTGTGTCCCGCGCGCTCATATGACCTTATGCAGTTGTGGGCGCCGTAAAACACTTTACAAAAAAAAACCAACACAACAAAAAACAAAACTTGGCCTTGATTGCCGAAGCACTACAGATTAAAGATAGCCAGCTTATTGATGTTTACTTGACATATCTGCAAGACGAGTACTTATTACACACAACCCATGTTGAAATACCCGAATTAACTTTGGGCCAGCCAGAGCAACAGTTTGTGCACCAACAATGGCCTTCAATCCGTCCGTTGCCACGTCTCCAATAGCTTCAACAGCCCTTGCCCTCACCCAAATATATACATTTATTTTTGTTTTAACACACGAAGGGGAAAATAACAATCGCCAAGAGATCAAACTTCGATCCATGTCGTCCTCTTCCATCTTGCCACCACCCACCCCCCCCCCCCCAAAAAAAAAAAAAAAAATAAATAAAATAAAAATAAAATAAAATAAAATGCTCAGAGTACTCCAGGAACAGGGAAACATTACCGTACAGATATTTAAAGGCAAAGAAATGACACGATTCCTCTAGCTAGGCTATTGCCTACACGGTGCTGCCACTTTCATGACTTTTAAAAAAGATGTTCTGAAGGTTTTTTACAGAAGTTTTTATTCTTTAAGGGGCGGAGGGGGGGGGGAGGCTATACCTGAAGGCTATCTCGCTTATTACTGGACCAAGTTTTGCCAAATTTCGCACATATAACAAGTATAGTAAGGAGTCTTACAATCTGCAATCAAATTTGAGAAAAAAGTTTCATTTCCATGGATACGGCGGCCATATTGGATTTTGTTGACACATCTTACGTAATTTCTAATGAATTTTTTCCTTTAAATGGCGACATAATGGTGAAATCCTTACTTTAAGCTCACGTCTAACAATCTGATATTTTAAAACGTGATTTCGAATATGCTTTAACTTTCGAATTGAGTTCGATGTCTTTTGAAGTAAACTTCAAAGAAAACCCCTACGCGTTGAGGTTGAGGAGCAAAGGTGTGAATGCAATGAAATCAGGTAAAATGCGTTAAGATCGAGGTCACTTGTTTGGACTTTGACGCGGTAATAGAGAAAAACGTATGTCAATTTTCTTCTCAACAGGAACGAATCTGACTGGCGGTGCAGCAAAGGCGA
The DNA here is from genome assembly GCF_000002075.1 of Aplysia californica. Classification (NCBI taxonomy): domain Eukaryota; kingdom Metazoa; phylum Mollusca; class Gastropoda; order Aplysiida; family Aplysiidae; genus Aplysia; species Aplysia californica. The sequence goes on along the minus strand of NW_004797649.1, from coordinate 60,702 downwards.
TGCATTCAGCTGATGAAGGACGCAAACCCGGGTGTAATATCTGAAACAGATTGACCACAAGATAAAAGTTTGCACGAATATGTTGCTATCTATGACTAGGCTCATCTGTTGTAAATTGACCAAGAAGAGTCCTTGCCAGCTGCATCATCCCCTGTCTCAGCCAGGACCGAAACCCCCCCCCCCCCACCTTCCACTTTTCTCTGTCCTGGCTAGCTTCTTCGCATTACTCAAAATATTGTTACAAAAAACCCCCAAACCAACAACATGTATTGACGTTTAAAAAAACCCCAAAGAGGTATTGACTTGAAGTTTTAAACGAAATTTAAAATGCAGTGATTTGAAGCTCTAAAAAAATATTAAAAAGTAAAGACCCGAAGTTTAAAACAAAGTTTAAAAAGTAGGGACTTGAAGTTTTTTTAAATGTACTGATTTGAAGTTTTCAAATCATGCGTTTCAAAAAATGTAGTGACATGTAGCTTTTAAAAGTGTGTGGTAACTTAAATGTTGAAAAAAAACCCAACCATGAAGTGACTTAAAGTTTGGAGAAAAAAAAAAACAACCATGGAAAAAAACCCAATCATGGCATGACTTGAAAGTCTTCCTCTGTCTGTCTGTCTGTCTGTCTGTCTGTCTGTCTCTCTCTCTCTCTCTCTCTCTCTCTCTCTCTCTCTCTCTCTCTCTCACTCACTCTCTCACATACACTCACCCAGACATACTTTATTGGGTCTGACTGAGCCCTGAAACTTTCAGAAATCACAAAAGATTTCCCCTAGGCCCTAGGCCTACCGGGTCTGTACACTTCCTGACTGTGTTCCCGGTTACCGTGTCTGTATAATATACACTTCGATTTTTAAATGTCTGAATATTCAGATACTTCAGTTGTGGTTGGGGCAATGTTCCCGGACTATACTTCATGAAAGTGGCTATTCTCACCCGCCCGGAAGTTCTCGCAAGATCAACTCCTCCCCTCTTCTCTCTCTCTCTGTCTCTTTCTGAATACTGT
>NW_004797649.1:49540-58548 GCF_000002075.1 Aplysia californica | reverse complement strand
CAAAAAGGGGTTGGAATGGGGCGGCACCCATATATAATTGACAGTCTAAATACGTCCATTAAGTTTTGACGTCGGTGGCTTAGTGGTTAAGCTTTCAGCCTCGCAGCCGTTAAGTCGTGAGTTCGAATCCCGTCATGGGCCAGACGTTCTGTCCATAGGAACGACGCTTTACACGAAATTTCCTCACTGCACCCAGTTATAGACAGTGAAAGATCTAGTCAGTTTGTTAGTGTTTGAGCACTTAATCAGCTGCTTGCACAGTATGCTTCCCGGGAAGCTGAGAATGTTTCTGAGCGTCCTATGGTCTGGTGGGGTAATAATAGTGTGTAAAGCGCATATATAGAGTTTGCTGTCGAACAGGAGTATGCACTATATAAAGCGATTTATTATTAGTGTGTGTTTAAATTTGGATTGATGCTTTTCTTTACTTCAAACCCGACAGACTGACGTAGACATACACACATGACGAATTCATGAACGTAGTTAGGGTGGGAACGCTTTGTCTGGATGTATACATTTTTGTCACGGAGAATGTATCCGTCAGATGGTATTGACCATCAAATTGTACCGAGACTGAAAAAAGGAAGAAAAGAAAAAAAAATTAAAAAGGGGGAAAAAGCCTAACAAACAACGTGCACGGCTTTGATAGGTTTTTTTCTTCTCTTTCTTCTTTCTTTCTTTCTTTAATAAGTGCGCGGTTGTGATGCATTCCTGAGATGAAACGTCTGACCCAATTTCATGTAGTGGCGGTGAATGTCTCGAAATTATGACAACAATCACTTTTGGACAGAGTTATACGGAAAGAGACAAAGGTTATTAATAGTTCACGCCTTCCTTTCACTGAGCTTTACAACATCAATACTTGTATTGTGAAAGCAGCGACAAAAAACAACAACAACAACAACAAAACATAAAAGTTCTGAACAATTTTATAGTGCACATGCAAAAACCTGACCCAATAGCCAGAAACTAACAACATGATATTTGAAAAAAGCAAGTCAATTTCTCATGTATCTTTCGTTGATCACTCAAAAAATAGTAACATAATAAAAAACATTTTAAAACAGCCGATTAATTATCTTTTTCGTGGAACAAAAAGTAACCATGTAATATAAGTATTTGAAAAAAAAAATCAAATTACATTGAACATTTTCGTCGATGGGACTTTTTCATTAAGAGAAAAACTAACAAAATAACATTATTATTTGAAATCTGCAGGTCAATTTCCAAAAGAAATTTTCCTTGAATTGCCTTTTTTTCAGCCGGCAAAAACTAACAACATGATATAACTTGAAACCTGCACGTTATTTTCCAAAAGAACCTTTTTTTGAATGGTTTTCGTTCATTATTCAAAACCTAATAACATAACATATGAAATCAGCACATTAATTTTTTTAAAGAACAACCCAACTTTCATTGAATGGCTTTTTTCATAAGGCAAAAGCTATGAGCATAGTATATGAAATCAGCACATCAATTTCCATAAGAAATTTTCGTTGATGGACCTGTTTCATCGTTGTCCAGTGTAATCAGTCATTCTGAAACAAGGCGCCTAGTGGCGAGACGTGGAGAAACGAAGCTCATTGTTAACCCATTGAGGACAGAGTGAACACATTGTTATGACTGAACAGCAGCAGAACTAAGTCAGTGTTGGGGTGTATTTCGAATTGTCATAGACACACATGAAGAACGGCACATTCACACAGGTGTCACGGTTTGGTGAAATAGTGAAATTGTAAGGGTTTAACACAATGCGGAAAGAAGCATTAGAGAATATTGTAACAACAAGCAAGTTTGATGGAAAGAGAGGCAGAGGCAGACAGAGGGAAAATTTACTGGACAAGATGACGACATGGCTTGGAGCAGCAAGAACAACAGACACCATTGCTGCAGCGCAAGACAGAGTGAAGTGGAGGTCCATGATCGCCCACGCTAGTCGGCAAGGCACCGGATGATGATGATGAAGGGTTTAACGCCCCTTTCACACTATTCCTGTCATGGTATGCACGTTGTTGTCTAGGTTTCAGACACACAAAAAACAAACTTGAAAGATATGAGCGGACAGTGGAGATATTTTTCTTATTTCAAAGAGCCACAGAGGAGCGGCTCCACAATTAATGTTGTTCATTGGCTAGAGCGTTAAGGAAAAATAAACATACATGACGTAGTAAGTTTCCACAATTTCCAATTCTCGATTTTTATTGTTAAAATGTTCGTCTAGAATGTTTTTTCGTGGGTTGAAATGTTTATACAATCTTCACAAAAAAAGTTAAGGACCACTTGCAAAAGTGCACGGACAATAAAAACCAGCCAATCAAATTATTCATTATTTAATATACATTTGATTCAGCAATCCATGAATGCAACAAAGAAAGTTCATCACAATCGAAACCGAAATGCATGATTCCCAGCGCTCAAAAGGGACCCACCCTCAAAATCGGAAATCACACAAGAAAGGCGTGGGGAATGTTGTTCCATTTTTGCTACAGCCATCCAAGCAGCTGCTTGCGGGCAAAGGGTAGTTCTTCCGAACTCTCCGATGAAGCTCAGCCTGTTCAATAGGATTGAGGTGTGGAATGTTGGCTGGCCAAACCATGCGAGTAATCCCCGCCTGCTGCACGAAGGCGTTGACGCCCTGGACCTGTGCGGCGTGGCGTTGTCGTCCTGAAGGACAGCAGCAGGCCCAATCTGCTGCAGAGCCGGGACGACCTGAGGTCGAAAGATCTCGTGCAGATATCGCTGCCCTGTCGGGATACCTTGACTGCCTTGCCGTGAATGGTGGACACATTCGCTTCTGACAATTCCATAGACATTCACGAACTTGAACTGGTCGTTTTCTTTGATATTGCTGAGACTTTTTTTTTACACCCTTTCTTTTGTGATTTTCGATTTTGAGGGTGGTCCGTTTTGAGCGCTGGGAATTACGCATTTCGGTTTCGATTGTGATGAAATTTCCAGAGCACCGGGGAACAGCGACTCTATTTTTAAAAACAGGAAAAAATTTGTCCGGGGAACAGCGACTGCCCTAAGCGAATACCCCGTTGTGATGATATTTCGCGGCCCGACAAAATGATTTTTAAATAAACATTTAAAACTATGTCTAATCGTAAAAATAATATCAAATTCGGAACCAGCGTGTCTAAATTAACAAAATAACTCGCGGTTGACCGTTTTTCTTGCTGGATTTAGAAGATCACAAAAAGAAGTATTATAGATTCTACCAAGATTGCATCTTGTAGTATTTTCCTATCATAAAGAGGACAGACAACTGCCACTTTTAACACTGATCTTATAATACCCCCCCCCCCCCTCCACCCCCACCCCGTCAGCTTGAAGTGACACGTGAGAGGCTGTGACGCAAAATTCCTTTGACGTTTACCGCCGCGTGGGATTAAATTTTGCGCGCAGAATTTTCAAAATAATTATCGCAGCTAAAAACTGATTTCATTTTCGAAATCGGCGTATCAAAATAAGCAAAGTGGCTCACGTGGAACCTGATTTTATGCCGTATTTTAAAACTTGAGCAAACTTTGATTTTCAATTGTCTATTTTCAAACTATAGTTAGGCATCAAGGGTCACCCAGTGCATCTGACGTCAAAGCTGTTACGACTACACACTGCACACTAGATATCTACTATCTACTACTGCACAGTCACTGTACAGTGTACAGTAGTCAGTAGGCCTATGGTGACTTGGTCGAAAGAATCTATTAATAAAACAATAACAAATCATTAAGAGAGGGCGTAGCGAGAGTTTGTGTCATTAAAATGTTTCAACTAATAACTTCGTGGGCCTCTTTTTTTTACGTTTGTTAAGTAACAACACACAGAATGCAGGCAATTGTTGCGAAGAGTTATCTGGCGCAAAAAGAAGGAATCTCTCCCAATTTAAAGGGAATTGGACACTATAAAATGGAATGTTTAAACAGAATATGGAGTTTGATAAATCTGACAGTTCTACTATACGAAGAATGTAATACGATTTATCGCTGAGAGTGACATGGGCTTTACATATTGACCCTTCCCTTTGACCGACAACTGGGTATAACACACCCGCACGTGTATTATACAGTGGGTTCCAAAAGAAACTTCATAAAGTAATCACCCAGTAATCGGGTTAAAGCCTTGCACTACCCACTCCTATAGCATACCAATTTAAAGCTAAATAAATTCTGCATCATCTGTCTGACACAATGATATTTCATTTATGTTAAGAGATGCTCGAGATAATACTATGGTCACTCAAAATTGACCTTAAACAATCAGGCTTGGCAAACTTGTGCGAAATCACAGAAACGTTGTCTTTGCGCGTATATTGGAGACCATCAATATTGATAGAATGGACATAGGCTACATTGCATATTCAATGAATGGAGAATTTGTTTCTCTGCAATAAACAATATATAAATGTCGATAGTTTCAATTTTAAACTTAACAGAAAACAGAGCAATCACAAATATCACAAAACGGATTTAACATGTATTCATTGTTATTTTGCGTAGGAGCCATTGGTTTTGTGTAGTGCACGAACCCATTGGGCATCGACTCTGCTAAATTGAGGACAATTGTCAGTCATTTCATCCCAGATGTCACAGACGGTTGCAAACGAAGGGTCTGAATTGGGAGCAACGTCAGTTTTCTTCAGCTGCTATTTCATGGGATTTCACATACCTGTAGGATTCATATCGGGCTATTTACTGGTGACTACTCCAACGTTGATATGATATAATTTTTCCAAGAATTGTCCCGTGATAATATTGGCCCAATGAGAAAGTGATTTGCCAGGAATGAAGATGTCTACTTGAGGGAAATAAGGGTGAGACATGACATTCCAACACTTGCGCGATGTAGTCAACTAAAGTAAGCCATCCGAAGGTTAGTGCTCTACAAGAAGACCAATAGCTCCTAAACCAAAAATAAATCATAATGATGAGCATATGCAATGTTAATTCTTAGTTCAGGATGGTGTTTGTAAGTAATCTGTTTTCCAACTTGTTTGAAAATGTATTTCAGAACATGCCTCTCATTGCAGAGACAATATTATTTCCTTTTTATTTGATATTCAATACATTCCATTCTACCAACGTTGATGAATCTCAATACACGCACGAACACACTTTTACGTTTCTTTGATTTCGCCCAATTTTGCCTAGTCTGAGTTTTTTTATGTCAATTTTAAGTGACCATATTTCGAGAATCTCTTTACATAAGTGAAATACTATTGTGTCAGATGAAGCAGGATGTATTAAGCTTTAAATTGGCATGCTGCATGAGTGGGTGGTGCAAGGCTTTAACACGATGATTGGGTGATTACATTTTCAAGTTTCTTTTGGACGCCACTGTACAGTAAAACATGTACTCAACTTACATCTGGTGACTGGGTGTAAGAAATTCAACTCTTCTTTGTTAGTTGAGCTCATATTTACTCAAAAAGCTGCGTAACGCTCAGCCTTTCCCGTTGGCACGCACTCCAAGCAAAAACATTGTGAAACTCTCCCCCTCCACCCTCCAAAAAAAATATTTTAAAAATCGCACTCCATTTACTCATCATTATCTGTCACCAACGACAGATGCTTTTCTCCTATGCTCATTGAGAAAACCATAGATACTGCCATTTGTGGTTGATTCTACAAAGGAGGAAGCATTATTTGGCCTTATATTCTGGGTCACTGTTACCCTGTTAAAAGTAAACACATTGTCACGATTTATCTATGCATCATGCTCAGGATAATAGCGTTGTTCTGACGTTTGATTCTCTTTTCTTCTTCTTCTTCTTCTTCTTCTTCTTCTTCTTCTTCTTCTTCTTCTTCTTTTCTTCTTTTTCTTCTTCTTCTAGATCTTAGGGGAAGTCGACTGCTGGTTCTTCAACCTGCAGTACAATTGATTTTTACGTATGTGACCACTTTTCATACTTCGTAGGGCCCCTTGCTTTCAGGCAGCCACATTCAGATTTCGAAATTTATCACTTTATACTGACTAGAGTATTGTCAGGTTTTGGTATGAATTAATTTTGAATTTTGCCTTGGTGGCGGCCGAAGCCTACTCTTATTGAGTTTAGAACCACCAAGAGAGCTTAAAGTGCACAGCTTGCACATGGGACCTCCGAGATTGTTTTTACCTTTCGAGAAAGCCAAATGTTCGGTCACTGCTACCCTAAGATCAGGGATGTGTGGCTGAAAAACAGTAGTAAGAAGGAGCAAGGAGAAGCAGTACTAGTAGAAATAGTCAGGAGCAAAGTAGAGAGTAGCCCACAGGCCGGGGGTGGGCCGGGTTAAAGCGAGAAAGTGGAGATGAAAGCAGACGACAGAACATGTCTAGAGAAAAGGAAAGGAGGTGAAAAGAGAACATTTTAGAGAAAAAAAATTAATGTTTCCGTCGCAGTCAGGTTTCGCACCTGGAACCTATTGAATGTAAAGCGAACGCGTACCTCTAGACCTCGAGAGCCCCGTGTGTTTGGTTCTGATTGTTCTGTTTTTTAATGATCTTCCAGGGATCTTTTTGAAACCGATACACAATACACACATGTACATGACATTGTATTTCTATGTTCTGTGAAATGATCCCAAGTAGAAATTCGTGAGCCAGGGTGTTTTTATTTGTTTGGTTGTTTTTTTGTTTCTGTTTCTGTTTTCTTTTTTTTTCTCTCCATTTCTACACTACTGATACACACACGTACATGTATGTTTCATAAAACGTTATTTATCCATGTGCGTGTTTGTTTATTTGTTTGTTAGGTGTTTTTGTTTTCATCTTATTTTTGCTTTAATGATACAAACACGTACATCTGTGCTTCATAAATTAATGACTCCCTTTAAAATTCGTATCGTGTGCGTGTTTGTTTGTTTATTTGTCAGTTTGTTTGGTGATTTTTTTTTCATTGTATTTGTACTTTGTTGATTCACACACCTATATGTATGTCTAATCAAATAAAACCAATTATAAATTTATGTGATTGTCAGTGTGTGTGTTTGTGTGTGTGTGTGTGTGTGTGTGTGTGTGTGTGTGTGTGTGTGTGTGTGTGTGATCATATGAGTAAGGGTATGATCGTGTAGGAGTATGATAAACCAATCATGGAGAAACAATACCAAATCGAAAAACAAAGATGAAACGGAGAATTGCCATCTCTGCATCTAAACTGAAAAATGATGACATCCACCTGAAGAGGGCAATGAAAAGAGAGAAAAACAAAAGTTCAAACTTTAAGAAACATTCTGGAGACTGTTTCAAACTTGCTACTGAGCTGACAGCATTTTAAAAGAATTTTTTCTTTAAAATTCTCCCTGCGACATCTCCGTATTGCTTTACGCTGTGATCAACTTCTCTCTTTTTTTGTTCCTCCTAAGGAACAGATTGGCGGGAGATTTGACTGAGCTCTAGTTAAGCTTACTGCAAATCGAGACGAAATGTAAAATGTTTGGTCTAATTGCATTCGAAACTGTAGGCGATTACACCAAGTTCAACTGTAACAAAGAAATATAGTAAAATACTAGTCGCTGTTCCCCGGCCGCTGTTCCCCGGTAAAATGACGTCATGAGTCGCTGTTCCCCGGCGCAGCCGAAATTTCTTTTTTGCACTTTTGGATTAATTAATAAAATGTGTGTCAAAGAAGGCATAATTTGATTTTCTGGTTTTTATTTTGATCGCACTTTTGTAAGTGGTCCTTAACTGTTTGTGAAGACTGTAATAAAAATAATTATACATGGCATTTATATAGCACATTTCAATTATCTAATTGTTCTTAAGCTCACTTGTTAGAAAGGTTTTCTTCAAAAGCTGTTGATTGGCTAGAATTAGAATGTAAATAATAGACAATTATTATAGATGGTATTTGTATAGCACATACCATGCTCGATTCATACAAAGTTCGTCATTAAAGAGTTAACGTAGTCTCTGGAATAGCCTGGACCTAGATAAGAAAATGTCGGTCAAAATCACAGTTCTAAATGTTGTCTGGTGAGGGAGAAGGGAGGGATAGGAGCGGGAGGGGTCTGGAAAGAGGACGGTAAAGAAATGTCGTGCTAAGTTTAAAAACGTATCCGTGCTTGAGCTGTTTACGCGCTGTGCTCTTCGAGTTAATTAATATACTTATCAAACCTATCAAACCTACCAGAAAGCGTCCGAGTAAATCAGCAAAGATTATATCTATTGGTGGGTTTTTTATTTTTTCGTGGATTGTGCCATAGTCGTAGCCTTAGCCTCGTCATGAAAGACGAGGTGGTCGCTTCCAAGTGTATGAAATTAATCGAGTTGAATTTTTCTAAGACGGACACATATAGCCGATGAGATAAGTTGGTCTTCTCAGACAGGTGACCGTCTTAAACAGTGTCAAAATAGTGTTCAAAAATACTTAAGGGAAGAAATGGGACTTTGCCGTTCTAACAGATGATTATTCTACAAAATTGGCCATTAGAGCAGGTTTGAGCGAATGTCAAATGTATCAAACACAGTTAATGGAGATTTGGGGTAACATTTCGGCATTGTGCATCTGGTATAATGAGTGCTCCATAAGAGAGGTCAACATCTGATTCTGCAGTTTTAACACAGATTTTGTCGTGACTCGAAGCTCCGTAAAGATAACGCTTGGGCGTTAGGCGGGTGTTCCGGTGTGGTTTGCTCCTTCTTCCCTATCAAACTTCTCCTAGTGTTGCAAGTAATATATAACAAAACTCTTTCTAGAACTAAACTTTCGTAAAAGAATTGCAAAAAAAAAAATCCCTAACAAAGATAAGGATGGAAACATAAAATGTCCACTGCCACCAGCCCAGACATAGGCTAGATACCCCTGGAGCAAGGAGGGCCACACAGAAGAATGTATCGGTATCTGTTGCTAGCACTGGTCATCTGGACTGACCAGCCCGGGAGCCAGGCTTACTTCAGTGAAGAGCTGGTGAGTCTTTGGGTTTTATGTGTGCGTATGTGCGTGTTTGTGAGTGTGTACGAGTGTGTGTGTGTGTGTTTGTGTGTGTCTGTGTGTGTGTGTGTGTGTGTGTGTGTGTGTGTGTGTGTGT
>NW_004797649.1:42094-44594 GCF_000002075.1 Aplysia californica | reverse complement strand
GACAGTTGGGACGGTGGCACTTACAAAAGCAGCACTAGTAGACGTGACAGTTGGGACGGTGGCACTTACAAAAGCAGCACTAGTAGACGTGACAGTTGGGACGGTGGCACTTACAAAAGCAGCACTAGTAAACGTGATAGTTGGAGCAACGTGCATGTAGTCAAACTGCAAAGTCACTGACTCTCACAGACACGCGCGCACACATACACACTGGCAGGTGACAAATGCACATAAACAAAGACAGAAAAACAGGCAGGAATACATTCCTAAAAGTCGTACATCGTTGTTAGTATTAGTTTCAGTGAAAGTTTTACAGGGCTGGCCACGCAATCAGGTCATAAAAGAGCCGTCAATTAATTAGAGGTGTCTCAAGAGAGTGACAAACACAAAACAGAAGGAGGAGAGATCAGGATGATAGGGGTTTTGGTAAGAGCAAACCACAGTACCAGAGCGCCTGCCAACCACCCACAGATCGTGTATTTACACCAGAAAAGTATCCAGGATTTAAAGAAAAATGTTTTGTGGTTATCTTTGGCCAACTTGGCTTGTGCGTCACTACAGGGCTCGTGACTGAGTGGAGAACGTTTTTTCCCGCTGTTTTTGGCAGATTTTTTAAAATCATTTGTTGTTGTTTATTTTCTTTTTCGTTTTAATTGCTGGTTGTTTTTGTTGTTTGTTTGTTGTTGTTTATTTTCTTTTTCGTTTTAATTGCTGGTTGTTTTTGTTGTTTGTTTGTTGTTGTTTTGTTGTTTTTGTTTTTTTTTGGGGGGGGGAGTCTTTTTTTAAATTTCAAACTAAGTGCTCTCGTGGTCTAGAAGGGCGTTGCCTCTCAGTAAAAACAAACAAACAAACAAAACAAAAACATTTGCTGGTAACCTTCCAGCTGCGAAAATAAAAATTCCTCTCTGAAAAATAGTATCCTGTTTCCTTTCTTTCTTGTTCTTAAGTCCTGTTCTCTAATTATTTTATTGCTTTTATCTCTACTCCCTTACCCCCTCCCCTTCACTCCTCCCCCCTCCTAATTGCCCCTCTCTTTCTTTCTTTTCTCTTTCTACTGCTGCTCCTGGCTCCTTTCAGTCACACCCCAGCCATTAGGGTAGGTAAGATCGAACACTTTGCCTTCTCGGATAAGGGCAAAGCATTGCATTTTTGCATAGAATGGCCTTTTCTGATGACTGTTTTAACTGGCTCTCCTTTTATCTCTGACAGTCTTTGAATGAGGGGTAAACAAATTGTCACAATTCGACCCTCAAGTTCAATTCATAATTAACATAAAATATTTAACTACAACAGATATGCATGTATCTCTTCTACATGGATAACACTTATTCCTTGATCTAATACTGCAACGTTAATATTGCAGAATGAGCAAAATAATCCCCCCCCCAAAACCCCCAAAAAATTTAAATAAAAAATCCCGGTGAATCAAAGACGAAATAGTCACACTGTTCATTCATTATAATGCAGAAATTATGACAGGAAAGACTTTTCTGAGGCCAGGCTGTCAAATAAACAAAGAACATAGTTGCCAGACGTGAAAGTGCACTTCTTCCATTTCGTCCCAACTGATAGGACTGTACACTAATTCCATTTCGTCCCAGCTGATAGGAATGTACACTTATTCCATTTCGTCCCAGCTGATAGGAATGTACACTAATTCCATTTCGTCCCAGCTGATAGGAATGTACACTTATTCCATTTCGTCCCAGCTGATAGGAATCATGCGCACTATTTTTATTTTTTTCCATTTCGTCCCAGCTGATAGGAATCATGCGCACTAACTTTTGCTGGACAGGAGAATTCACCACGAAAATACGGTTGTAATAATATAGCATGCTGGGGTTTATAAGGAACTTACGTGACGACGCACTCACAAACACATAATATCATTGTAAGCCTGACAAAATCATAAGAACAAAACTATTAAAAAACAATAAAAACCATAAAAGCTAAAGAAGAGAGTAACAATTAAGTGTAACATTACTATCAGAAACGTCATCCAGAAAAACTAAATCATAAACCATACATAAGCTGTGGATATAACGGTTGTGGGAATTGCACAAATGTTAAATTATGGTGGATGCCGACCACTCATAAAAATCTGATATGCATGATGAGATAAAATGGGGTCTGGTCGATTCATTGTGGTGCCAGTGCACACTTTATCGAATTGGCCTCAGCTTTTTTTCGTCAGTTCGAAAAGGGCGAATCGCAGTCGGCGCTCATACAAAAAATCTGACATTGCACAGCTTAGTTGTCTTCTGATTGGCCGTTTTCACCAAACCTATCAAATGTATCAAATGGTGACCTAAAAAGGAAAACATATTTGATTTGAGAGAATTGAACAAAGTGTGCCAAAGTGGCAGCTTTAGCCACTCTATAAAAGAAAACCTGGTCGCACTCAAATGCGTCAAAGTACATCGAAAGAAGATTTTGATCTAACAAAACTTTCTGCAGTGTGCACTGCGTACAATATGTACATGTATATATTATATATATA
>NW_004797649.1:39434-40651 GCF_000002075.1 Aplysia californica | reverse complement strand
TCTCTCTTTCTCTCTTTCTCTCTCTCTAAATCAGTTTCTCTTTTTCTTTCTCTCGCTCTCTCGCTCTCTCGCTCTCTTTCTTTCTCACCCCCCCTCTCTCTCTCTCTCTCGCTCTCTCTCTCTCTCTCTCTCTCTCTCTCTCTCTTGTTTCTCTCACTCTCTCCATGTGACTGTCTGTCTCTTTCTAGGCTCACATACGACGAACTTGATTTCGTTTAAAGAATACCCATCAATCTTGAATAGAAATAGCGATAGTGGCGATTGTCGGAGGTCGGGGGTCACATGGTGCCAGAGATAGATAGAATCTATACGGAGAAGATGGCAGCAAAAGTTGGTGACTTTCATAGTTCAAACGGCACACCTACAGAAAGTGAAGGTGAAAGCAGAAGACAGAACATGGGTAGAGAGCAGGAAAGGGGGCGGGTGAAAGGAAGCATTTTAGAGAAGAACATTTTATTTTCTGTCGCTGTTGGGTTTCGAACCCGTGACCTATTGAACGAGAGGTGAACACCCCACCCAGAATACCGTAACCTCTAGACCACGAGAGCCCCCGATAATTTCTCAGTCTTTCTTAAGCAGCGAGCATGTACTGTCAAGCATTGTTACACCCTCTTCTTAGCACAGGCCTTCAGCTATCAAATGAAAACGACTGTATCGGGTATTTAAATTTCGATTTTAAAGGCTATAAATCAAGAAAATGTCTGGAATATTGCATAAAAGATAGGTCGAGAGACACTCTTCATGAGCACCACACCACCATAATATCAGACAGTGCCGAATGCATATCGCCAGCCAGATGTCCAGATGTATTAAGGCCCAAATTTTTTATTCAAAATTACTTCCTTTTATTTATTTTTAAAAAATTCTTTCTTTTTGACAGTTTCTTTTTCTTAATGGGTTGTATTTGTTGCATACATAGAAATGGTTTTTTTTTTTCAAAATGCAAAATTTAGACGTTGAAAAAAGCTTAATGTTCTTTGCATATATTCTTTCATCCCCCCTCCCAATCCATTTTCTTCATCCTCCATTCACCAACCCCCCTATTTTTTCAACTTCCACCCCCCTCCCCCCATTTTTTTTTCATTTTCCATCCCTCTCTCTATTTTTTTTTCATCCTCCTTTCCCCTACCTATTTTTTCATCCTCCTTTCCCCTACCTATTTTTTCATCCTCCTTCCCTCTCCCTTTTTTCATCCTCTACCCCCTCCCCTAATATTT
>NW_004797649.1:17438-38112 GCF_000002075.1 Aplysia californica | reverse complement strand
ACACATACATACACTCTCTCTCTCTCTCTCTCTCTCTCTCTCTCTCTCTCTCTCCATCTCTCTTTCTCTCCATCTCTCTCTCCCCTTCTCCCCAGAACTATGGACAGACGGTATCATCCCCTACGTCATCGACTCCAAGTACCCCACAGTGGTCAGGGACCGTATAGTGGCCTCCATGCGGGAGATAGAAACTAACGTCAATGTCAAAGGCCACACTGACTGTATCCACTTCGTACCCAGACTGCACCAGGTTAACTATATCTACGTTCTGCCCAGGAGTACTTCTTGCTCCTCGCAAATCGGTGAGTTCTTCCTGACTATCTTGGTTGGTGGCTTGCTCGTAAATCTGGTGTAGTTCGCTCCTGTTCTCCTTTCAAAGATCTATCGTATTTGTGGATCTCCTCCTCTTCTTCATTTTTGTGTTTGTTACTCTTGTAACACCTCCAATCTCCCGCACTTATTTGACCTCGTCGATTTTGCAAGTGCCGCCATAAAATTAAAATAATTTTTAAAAAAATAAAAATCCCAAACAAATCCAATCTTGTCATTATGTTATTAGTCATTTAGCACTGATAAAATGACAGCTTGCACTGTATGTTTCCCAAAGGATTGATTCAGAATGCTATGAGGTCTGCTTGGGTAATAATATAGATTGTATAGCGCAGAGCCTGCTGCTGTTCAGCTGGAATTCGTGCTGCACAATTAATGCTTTATGTGAGGCGCGCGGATGAAAATAACGATTTGCTTCTCAGGGGTCAAACTTGCAGATTTACTACGGATGCCATTTTCTTCGAGTTTAACATGTCTTTCATCTCTTCTAAACAAACTGTGAAAACTGAACCTAGCCAATAAACTTTGTTCATAGCTTTATAATCAGTTTGTGAGCACAGTTCACACATTATCGAAGAAGAAGAAGAAAAAGAGAAAGAGAAAGAGGAAGAAGAATTATCATAATGACAACAATAATATTATTATTATTATTATTATTGTTATTATTGTTATTATTATTATTATTATTATTATTATTATTATTATTGTTGTTGTTGTTATTATTATTATTATTATTATTAAATAAGATAGAATGAAATAAAATACATAAAATAAGATAAGATAAGATATGATAGAATAATATGAAGTAAGATAGATTGAAATAAAATAAAAGAAAATAAGTAGAATAAGATAAAGTAAGATAAAAGATTACAAACTAAAATAAAGCGCAATCCATCCTGTGCCAGGCTGCACCCACAGAGGTAAACAAGAAGTGAGCATCGGCAAAGGCTGTGAGCGGAAAGGAATCATCATACACGAACTCACCCACGCCATCGGTTTCTGGCACGAGCACACGCGTCCAGACCGCGATAACTACGTGAGCATCGACATACAGAACGTGGACTCCAGTCACCGTCACAACTACGACAAACACACGCATTCGAGGACGCTCCACACTTCCTACGACTACGCCTCCGTCATGCACTACAACGCCTACGAGTTTGCCCTCGACCGGACCAAGCCGGCTATGACCCCGAAGCGTAGCGTGCCGGACGGGGCCAAGATGGGCCAGCGCCTCCAGCACAGTACAATCGACGTCCTCAAGATACAGAGATTGTACAAGTGCCATGTACGTGTTGCTTTAACGCAATTGTTACGTGGGTGTTCAGTTATACAACTGTAATGTTAATATTTGTAGTGTAAGTGTTGCTTTAACGCAATTGTTACGTGGGTGTTCAGTTATACAACTGTAATGTTAATATTTGTAGTGTAAGTGTTGCTTTAACGCAATTGTTACGTGGGTGTTCAGTTATACAACTGTAATGTTAATATTTGTAGTGTAAGTGTTGCTTTAACGCAATTGTTACGTGGGTGTTCAGTTATACAACTGTAATGTTAATATTTGTAGTGTAAGTGTTGCTTTAACGCAATTGTTACGTGGGGTTTTTTGTTGTTTTGTTTTTGTTTTTGTAAAGTGTTTTACGGCGCTCGCAACGCTACGTGGGTGTTCAGTTATACAACCGTAATGTTAATATTTGTAGTGTAAGTGTTAAGTTGTAACAAAAATGTTAAGTTACATAATTGTAACGTTTGTATTTAGTCATACAGTAAGTTGTAATATAAGTGTTAAGTTATGCCCTTGTAACTTACGTGTTACGTTACACTGTTATAATGTTAATATTATATTACACAGTTGTAACATAGCTTTTCATTACACAGTTGAGTTACACAGGTGTATTAATTTACACAACCGTAGTGCTTGCGCTAAGTTACACATTTGTAATGTTAGTATTAAATTACACAGTTGTGTTAGGTTAAATAGTTGTAGTGTTTGTTTTAGGTTAAAGAGTTGCAGTATTTGTATTAGGTAAAATAGTCCTCATGTTTATTTTAGGTTAAACAGTTGTAATGTTTGTTTTAGGTTACACAACGGTAATGTTTGAGTGATGTCAAACAGTTGTTATGTTTGTGTTAAGTCAAACAATGGTACTGTAAGTGGTACGATTATGTTGCACAATTGAGTGGTAAATGTTAAGTTGCGCAGTCGTAACAAAAGTGTTAAGTTACACAGTCGCAATGTTCATGTTAAGCTACACAGGTAAAATGTAAGTTTTCAAATATACTGTTGTAATAAGTGTTGTAGATTACACAGTTTGTAAGTAAGCTGTATGCGCTTTATAATCTTTACTCTTACCTAGACAGCCACGTGCTGCTTTCGACCGCGGCGACATTCTCGACTTGTTGACGACAATCTTGCAGTCACTAAATCTTTGGAGGGCATCTATAAAACAATCTTTTTTCTTCTAAAATAATTAAGACCACTTTATTGTTTCCTTCTGATAAAACCGTGGACTTTGACGAAGAAAGAAGAAAAGAAAATAGCCGCGTTTCAGATGTGGTGCTACCCAGAAAGGCCAGAATAGGTTGGGAAGCCAAAAAAGACGAATAATGAGGTGATTTAGATTCTCCACACAAGACAAACCCTGCTGGGCAAAATAAAATGTAGGAAAATGAAATACTTTGGCCACTTAAAAATTACACGAGACCATTGTGAAAGAGGTGCTGGAAGGAAGGATGTGGGACAAGAGAGCCAGGGAAAGACAAAGAGTAACATGGGTGGGCAGCTCGTAACCGTGAAGGATTTGAGGGCCACTACACGTCAACCTCCGAATCAGAGACGACACATCCAGGTATCCTGTGTCTGTCAGAATATTATTACACTTATAGAGACAGTATCTCCTCTCTGTCAGTTATTATTACGTTTACAGAGGATGTATCTCCTCTCTGTCAGAATATTAGTGCACTTATAAAGAATGTATCAGATTCATCCAACCTCTTCATCTCTCTACCCCTCTCCCCCTTCTCCCCTCCTCTCCCCTCCTCTCCCCCTTCTCCCCTCCTCTCCCCCTTCTCCCCTCCTCTCCCCCTTCTCCCCTCCTCTTCCCCTTCTCCCGTCCCCCTATCCCCTCTCTGCCTTCTTCCCCTCTCCCATCCCCCTTCTCCCCTATCCCCCTTCTTCTTCTCTCCCTTCTTCCCCTCTCCCCTCTTCCCTCTCCACTATCCCCCCATCCCCTCAAAAAAAAAAGGAGGACACGAGTCACATTGTACAGTGGCTTTCCTCCCCGGATGACCACTGCGACTTCGCCAAAGGCCTGTGTAAGTGGACACAGGACACCCACGACCAGTTCGACTGGACAGTCCAGAGCGGACACAGCTCCTCGGGACCTGGGGCTGGAATAACCACGGGCGTGGACAACTACCTCATTGCTAAGGCTTCCGGTCACTCCAGCAAGCACGCCAGGATCAGGTCAGTGGTTGAAACTTAAGGGAGGTGGGAGGGTTGGTGATAATTTAAGGGAGGTTGGAAGATGTGGGAGGGTTGTCGTTAACTTAAGGGAGGTGGAAAGATGTGGTAGGGTTGTCGTTAACTTAAGGGAGGTGGGAAGATGTGGTAGGGTTGTCGTTAACTTAAGGGAGGTGGGAGGGTTTGTGGTAATTTAAGGGAGGTTGGAAGATGTGGTAGGGTTGGCGTTAGCTTAAAGGAGGTGGGAGAGGGTGAGAGGACTGGTGTTAACTTAGGAGAGGTGGGAGGGGGTTGGATGGGGGTGGGAAGGCTGGCGTTAACGTAATGAGGTGGGGAGGGGGAGCTGGCATCAAATTGAGGGAGGTAGGAGGGAATGGGAGTGTTGCCATTAACTAACGGGAGGTGGTAGGGTTGGTGTTAATTGAGGGAGGGGCTGGGGTTCACTTAAGGGAGGTGGGAGGGTGGGATGAGGGCTGGCATTAATTATGGGGGGGGGGGGGGGGGGTGTTTACTGAAAGGAGATGTGGAATGGGAGGAAAGGAGGAGGTGGTTCTTATCAGAGGGAGGCTAGTGGGGGCACGGATAGAGGGATATCAATGTTGTGATTTCAAGGAGGGGGGTGTCAGTTTTGCTTACTCAAGGTGGTGAAAAAGAGAGGAGACGAAGTGGGGCTTATTAAAGGGGCAGAGGGAGATGAAGGGAGGAAAAGGGGGAGGCTGGTCATTGGTGTGATGTAAAGGAGGAGGGGAGGTCCGTTATACTTGTTAAGAAGATTGGGGGATGTGGGGTGAATGTCACTGGTGCTTACTAAATGGGGGTGATGTGAACAGGAGGGGCGGAGGTTATGCGCGAGTTGGTAGTGTTAACTTAATTGTGTAAAGCTTAAGACGGGCGAGGGGGGGGGGGAGGCAAACCGGGTATGCTGACTTTGACATAATTTACGTTGAATTATGTGCGACCACAGAAAAAAAATGGTGCCACTATCACAACAACCATCCCCACAACAACCACCACCACCACTATTACCATCATCACCACAAACGACAACAGCAACAGCAACAACAGCAACAATAACAATTACCAAGACATATCCCCTATGCCCTTGTCCCTCCCCCATATCCATCCGTCACCCTTCCCACCTTCAATTTCAGATCCAAGATCTACACTGCCCGAAAACTATGTGTGGACTACTGGTTCTTTAACCACGGTTCTTCCGGTCGTCTCCGGCTTATAACCGAACAGGACTCCGGATACAGTCATACAGTGAGCAGCTACGGCAGTCAGCATTCCATGAAGTGGTACCACGCCATGAACTCTGTCTCTCAGTCCAGCTCCTCACCCTACAGGCTGGTGTTCGAAGCCTACACTTCTCACGCCGACATAGCCATTGACGACATTAACATATCCGAGGGAGACTGTACATAGATGCACGCTCATCATGTGGGCTGGACACTGGTCGTTTGGTTAGATGGAACAGAGTCTATAGGCTGGACGCAGCAAACTTTAATAGACACTGGTTATTTGGTTAGATAGAACAGTCTATAGGCTGGACGGTGAAAATAGACACTGGTTATTTGGTTAGATAGAACCGTCTATAGGGTGGGCGGTGAAAATAGACACTGGTTATTTGGTTAGATAGAACCGTCTATAGGGTGGGCAGTGAAAATAGACACTGGTCGTCCTCACGACTGACTCGAGTGTCTTGCATTAGCCACAGTCAGAGGGTTTTATTAGCGCCTACATAGCAGTGCTGTTTCCGACTCTTTAAAAGAAAAAAATCTTTTGCAAAATAAACTCTGTTCCAAGCTGTTATTTTTGGTGTTGTTAACTTGATGTTGTAGTTTGTATTGAGAGCAGATACAGGTTGAAGAAAAGAATTATTATTTTTGAAGTTAAGATCATTTGCTCCCAACTTTCTGGCCATACACATTCTTTTCTACGTCTTTTTCATTCACCTGCAAACTGTTCCTCGATTCCCTCTCCCATTCACCAAGAGCTTCCTCTGTGTATCATCGAGTTCTTTCACCACCACCACCTTTTGTATCGCCTCTCTTTATTGTACAGTGATTTGAGTATTGCATATACTATGAACACAATGCCGAAAAAAAATAATCACCAACTTCATTTATAATATACAAATAAAATTCCTTTTAATAGGAAAAGACGAAGAAAAAATTGATAGTAAAACCACTTATTTCTACGAGTAAGGTACAATTGAAGCGAATACTATAATAACTGAGGTACATGTGTCTAGCTTCTTCTAAACAACTGAGGTGTATTCCGGTTGCAGGATGCAAAACATCAAAACCAATTTACTTCTAAGGTGCAAATGAGGTGAATTCTGACTATTGTTAAATGAACAAAATATTAAAGCATTTTTATCAAAATGATACACTTATTGAAGTGCGTTTAGATAGAGTATGTAAAAAAATTAATAAATTTGTGACGACGAGATGGAGACGCTCACTTTACAGAGCCAGACATATCACCTGGAGATGCTGTAACAACATCTTTCTTTCTACAAAACAAATCTCGAAAAGTATTTCTGTACTTTGTGTTCATCTTATAGTAAACAAAAATATTGGCACTCGAATTGGAAACTTCACTAAAGGAGATAACGGACCAGATACTAATGTAAAGATTCTGGTAACGACGCCCAGTGTTAAACTCTGGTTCTAAAAATGCAGCAAAGAAAAGCAAAGAGCCCGGGAGTAGAGAACAAATGAGAATCGTGGCTACCATGATGGTCAGCCTGATAGCTTTCTGTTCTTGACGAGAGATGTCCTTTCTGTGTGATGACCCGGCTGTCGATCGTGTCACCTGTGTTCTCCATTGGGACCGCCTCTTTAACAAAACCACCAGGACTGACGTCAGCACAACTAGGACAACGAAAGAGATGACTTGTACACTGGCACTGATGACGAAACTAACACCCTGGAGATCTTTCGCATTTGGTGCCGAGACTATACCTAGTTCAGATGCATTCTTGGAAGGGGAAAATGTCCAGTCGAGTCTGAAGGCGGCGTAGATGGGACTGTCGATGAGGATGACCAAAGCAGAGATAGACATGACTGCTGCCAACGTCCGACGTGGTGTGAGTATTCTCTTCACGTGCAGCGGCACAGCCACACACAGACATCTTTCGAAGGCGAGGTACATGGTAATAAGGCCTGTGATGCGCGCGAAACATACACGTGGTCGAGAGCCTACCAGCTTCTGGACTTCTATGATATTGACCCCTAACTCTGAGAAGGGAATCATAGGGTTAAAGCAGATGCTAAGAATTATACCACTGATAACGGCGCCAAGATCGGAAACGGCTAGGCCTGTCAGCCCGACAGTGATGCTCTCCCGGAAGCCGTGTTTCCAGAAAATGATAAGGTTCACGATGTTGCTAAATATGCCAAACACACAGACAAAGCTACTGAGAAGGACCAGAAATGCCGTTTCGATAGTGCGTAGGGCTGTCACACTGACCAACGGCGCGACGGAACTGTCTTGCCCCGACGTTATATTTTCCAATATAACTTGTTCCATAGCCTCGATTATATTTTTCGGTGCTTTCTCTGTTGCTAAAATTAATTTTTCAAAAGATTCTTTGTTTTTTAAAGAAATTAATTCAAGCTTTTTAGTAACGTTGATTTAAGTTTATTATTAAAAAACTATATATAGTCATTATCTGTAAGGGTTGCTGACAAAAAGTGTTGCTTTTAACAGTCCGAGAATGGGGATATAGGCCAAAACTTGCCGCAGGGGTCATAATTGTATATCTTCAACGGATGTCATTTTCTTCAAGTTTCACATGCTTATTATCCTTTTATATCTATAAATTGCACAAGCTGACACCTATAAATTTGAAGTATCTTTGCAAACCGGGATAAAACCCAAGATGTAACTCATTTTGTCACCGTACCTCACATAATATTCTGATAGTTTCCATTTTTAAACGCTCATTTGCTTGAGACGTCCCCATGTTCCTTAGACTCGGGTGTCTTTGATATGGACGATTAGTTGAAGGTTCCGCTTTTGGAACGGTGGTGTAGCGTTGAAAGAGAAGTCAAGCACGTACTATAGCACGAATAAACCTATTGCTCATCAAGAGTACCAATTAAAAGTCGCTGTTTGGTCAAGTTTGGTACATACTGTGGCACAACTGACGTCTTTCACATGTTAACGAAGAATTTTAGCTTCAAACAAAAGACATTATACGTCTTGAAACAATAGAAAGTCATCCTCCAAACAAACGTCACAGTGATATAAAACGACACATCTTTGCACCTGCGTAGAAAAGAATAAAAGGCACATTATTTCAATCATGGAATGGGAAATTGGCCACAATGCTTTTTCATTTAGATTCTTTCTTTAACACAAGAACTGTAGTTTAATGAAACATGATGTTCTGTACTGAAATGCTCCTGTTTGCTCTAGCTGGTACTGCAATGAGTGCGCCCCCCCCCCCCCAACCCCTCCTTTCCAAATAAATAATTAATTTTTAAAAAACAATGGAAGGAAAAAGAAAGAAAGAAAAGTGCCCCCCCCCCTTTTCCTACTTCTATCCAACCCGTCCTTTCCAAAGATCGATCTGTCTTGGCTGCGTATCATTCTTATATCACACGGGACATAACCTAGGCCTGGTAAAGCACTGAAAGCAAAAGCAAAACTTTGAGGCGATGAGTGTGTTCAACTGTCTGTACACACTGTCAAACGTCCAAATTTAATGTTTAGAAAATGTATCCCCCCCCCTCAAACCCCTTCCCCGTCCCACCCCCACGCAACAACTACAAACACACTGTGAGAAAGACATAGATTGATAGATAGATAGATAGATAGATAGATAGATAGATAGATAGATAGATTGATAGATAGATAGATAGATAAATAGATAGATAGATAGATAGATAGATAGATAGATAGATAGATAGATAGATAGATAGGTAGATAGATAGATAGGTAGATAGATAGGTAGATAGATAGGTAGATAGATAGGTAGATAGATAGACAGATAGATAGAGACAGATACAGAAAGAAAGTGAGAGAGAGTGAGAGAGAGAGTAAGAGAGGAAGGAGACAATTAATTTTTTAAACCCCACCCTTTTTACACACACACACACACACACACACACACACACACACACAAGCACAAACACATACAGAGAGAGAGAGAGAGAGAGAGAGAGAGAGAGAGAGAGAGAGAGAGAGAGAGAGAGAGAGAGAGAGAGCGAGAGCGAGAGAGAGAGAGAGAGAGAGAGAGAGAGAGAGAGAGAGAGAGAGAGAGAGAGAGAGAGAGAGAGAGAGAAACAAACCGGGCAGGGCGACAAAATAATTATTTACCTCTCCCATCCCGCTACACACCCACATACACACAGAGAGATACACACACACAGACTCACACACACACACACACACACACACACACACACACACACACACACACACACATAAAATGCAAGTCACGAGTAATTGTGCTATTTACCTTCGCAGAAGATAAGAGAGTTCTCCGTCCTTTTCAGCTTTAAAAAAACCAAAGGAAAAATAACCCAATAACAACAACAAAACCCAGACAAAGTTTTTACGATGGTTAACTGCAGACTTAAAATTGACTTATCAAAAACTTGACTCTTAAAATAAACACAAACCTGCCAGTCCAGGAGCACTTTTCTCTTAAAATCCCTGGTTTTATTTACTTGACATACGCCAGCTTTGCTTCCAACTGGCGCACTAAAGTGTGTAATCTAAACATATCCTGAATGAATCCCGAAGTAATTACAAACAACCACAGTACTTACACATGTACCTATCTTTAGAAACAGATTTTTGAAAAACGCTTAGAGGTTTTTATCGGTGAAAGGAGAAAAAGTGAAATGGAAAAAATAAATAACCGCTGTTTGTATAGCTTTGTGATTTTAAATAATGACATGCGTAGAATCTAGCATTTTTGTAGGCCTATAATTAAATCATGAGTGTCCATGTCATGTCAAATAAAATTGCGAGCTACTTTTCTGGAACTATGGTTTGGGGTTTGTTGGGAACCGAGAATTAAGTGCTATTAACTTGTGAGGTAACTAGTAAAAATCGTACGGAATTCGAAGATCATCTCACTGAAGATTGAATTCAAAATATTATAATAGCTATGTTTTGGCAGAACAGATGTATGGTTCGCAGAAATTATTGAAATCAAATAAAGCAGTCCAGTGGAAATTTTTTTAACGTTTTCAAAAAAAAAATTTACAAAGAATGTTATTAATAAAATGGAATAAACATATTGCAAATCATAAATTGTTGGAGAGAGCTGAAAACAAAAATATCAGCACGACCATGAAAGGGAGACGGACATTATTGGGAGACCCTCCTCTTAAATGATAATAGTATAATATTATGTATTTGGTTTATCCGTCCACATTAATTTACCAGAGATGCTGGGAGCCCCTGTTGCTTTAACAATCCGAGAATGGGGATATAGACTGAGACTCGTCTCTGGAGTCAAATTTGTAGATTTACAACCGATGTCATTTTCTTCAAGTTTCACATGTCAATGTGTATTATTATTTTATACCTATACATTGCACAAACTGAACCTATAAATTCAAAGTAACTTCGCCCTCAGTGATAAAACTATGGAAGTAACTCATTTTTCAGCCTACCTCACATATTATATTTAGCTCTATTAAAATTGCCTCACTTAAAGGAATGCCCTTAAGATGAAAGCGGTGCCGCGGATTGATACAATCCTTTACTAGGAGGTGTGAGGACGATATTACCAACAAACGCTAGGTGCATTTGAAAAGCGTTTTTTAAATAAAATTATGCATTGCTGTGAAGCGCATAGAGCATAATTTTAGAGCGTGCATATAGGTGAGCCAGCGTGGTAGAATCAGGCCCTCGTCAATTTTTTTGGCTTGTAGAGTTATTCGTGTCACTTTAAAGCCTGTTCATCCGTTTATCTTTCGGGGAAAAAGTACCCATCTATCTTTAATAGAAGTCGAAATATCTGTGATTGAAATAAGTAGGGTAACCTGATTTCAAAGGAAATATAAGGGAGAAAATGACCACCAAAGCTTGGTATCCTTGAATGCGTGAGAGTCCTTGAAAACTGAAATGTAAATTTTTTTGGGTACCTTTAATCAACTTTTTTCGGGATAATTAACCAAGAAATGTGTTTTTAAGTGGACATAAAAGCTGTTGAGCTTTTTAAAAAAAATTGATAAAAATGGCCAAACGGGCAGAAAAATGCCAATATCTTTGATTTCATTACTTTGACGAGAGCCTGATTCCACCACGCTACGCTGCCTCACATGTTTATGTGTGTATATATACCTGTATATATATATATATATATATATATATATATATATATATATATATATATATATATATATATATATATATATATGTGTGTGTGTGTGTGTGTGCGTGCTTGTGTGTGTGTGTGTGTGTGTGTGTGTGTGTGTGTGTGTGTGTGTGTGTGTGTTATACATATATCGTTTAGGGCTCTGGCTCAGACCCTGACGGTCAAGTCTAACCAGAGCTAATAGGGATACAACATTTGAGCAGAAATATTAACATAGTCCATAAACATTCGCCCTATTCGTGGATCGAACTCGGGTCTTCTGGGTGCGATAGTGAAGTGCCTAACCGCTACACCACTAACACTGTTGTGTGTGCGTATGTGTGTATGTGTGTGTGTGTGTATGTGTGTGTGTATGAGCGTTTGTGTGCGTGTGTGTGTGAAAGAGACAGAGAAAGAAAGTGTGTGTGTGTGTGTGTGTGTGTGTGTGTGTGTGTGTGTGTGTGTCTGTGTATGAGTGTGTATTTGTGAGTGTGTAAGTGTGTGCGTGTGTCTGTGTGTCTGTGGGTATGTGTGTATTCACCATTACGCACCAAATGTCTATCTTACCTTTGTAAATGTATGAACATGCATTTACCTATCATCAAGTCATTTCCTGCTTTAAAAAAACAACTCAAAATTGGCTTCATATTTTTTAAAATTGAAATTCACTTCATTTATTCAGGTTACTACATATTTTTAAAATCAAAGTCACTTCATATTTTTTAACTTAATAATGATCATAGATAATAAATAGCATTTGTATAGCGCATGTCCCCACTCAAAAGCAAGCTCTATGCGCTTTACACTATATCAAAAAAATACGCAGCAGACCGTAGAACACTCCGAAACATTCGCAGCTTCCCTGGAAGCATACAGTGCAAGCAGCTGGTTAAGCGCTCAAATACGAACAAACTGATAAGATCTTTCACTGTCTATAGCTGGGTATCCATTTTCACCTGGGTGAAGTGGGGGAAATTCGTGTAAAGTGCCTTTCCCAAAGATACAACGTCGGGACCGCGGCTCGAACCCCCGAACCTACAACCTCACGATTACGAGTCTAGTAGCCTAACCACTGGGCCACCTTCCTTAAGTCACCCCACGAGCTGGGTTGGATACGACCTGCCAACAGACAGACTTGATATTGTTAGAAAAAACTTTCCCATCCGGGTATCAAACTTACACTTTCTCTGTACAAAGGCAAACAACCTAACCGCTTCACCACAGACGCTAGTTTTCTCTAGCAGAAAGCTGTATTGTGCTCAAAGGATTATTCCGTATTCCGAAAGGGGGGGGGGGGGGAGTTCGGAGTTAGCACAGTCAAAGTTCAATGATTTATTTTTTAACGAAGCCTCTTTATCAAGTATCTCGGTCTTTCCGCTGATATATTGTATATTTGTTAGCCCGGGTTAGCAGTGAGTAGCAGGGTCAATCAAAGCCCGACTCTTAAACGATCTAAACTGTGAGTCGATGGGGGCGTAAAAGGCACAAACAGTATACCAAAAAAAAAAGACGTGACTGTTTCTACAACATTCTAGTGGTATAGATAGAGCGTACTATTTTAGAAGCGCTTCCTTTGTGTCCAAGTAAAGTGCCTGCCGATCCAAACAAAAGTAAACAGACTTACCCATGGAGACATTTATCAATTAGTGCGGGTCATTATTTGTGGCGTTGGTGGCCTAGTGGTTAGGCTCTCGGACTCGCAACCGTAAGGTCGTGGGTTCGAATCCCGTCAGGGACCCGACGTTGTGTCCTTGGGAAAGGCACTTTACACGAATTTTCCTCACTTCACCCAGGTGGGAATGGGTACCCGGCTATAGACAGCGAAAGATCTTGTCAGTTTGTTAGTGTTTGAGCGCTTAATCAGCTGCTTGCACTGTATGCTTCCCGGGAAGCTGAGAATGTTTCGGAATGTTCTATGGTCTGCTGGGGTAATAATATAGTGTAAAGCGCATAGAGCCTGCTGTTGAGCGGGGAATATGCGCTATACAAATGCTATTTATTATTATTATTATTATTTGGCATTTACACATGTCCTATATTATTACTTCATGTTTCAAGAAAGGCTCCGGAAAGTAGCAGACATCCTAGATTTACTAACGCGGTCTTATTTAAAGGCCAAATTTTGAACCCTTGATTGGACGGTGAGGATTGTTACATAGACGTACACAAATTGTCAATAACACGTTGTTAAATAAGGCTTTGGTTGTTGTAGATTAATTAATTTTTTCAATAGTAGAGGGTTTTACGGCGTTCGCAACTGCATAAGGTCATATGAGGCTTTCTTTCAGAAGATATACTGTACAATATTTGAGAAGCAAACTAAATTATAAATCACATTCACTTAAATAATACTTCATGTAATTAATGTTACAGGACAAACACCGAGAAATATGTTATCTTTTCAGGGTTTTTTTTTCATTTTATCAATGATCAACCGGTTGAAACTCCTGCTCAATGTTGACCTACGAGCGGTGTGATAGATTATAACCTTAGTTGACTTAATACACTGGTTCAGGGAAGCTTTTTATTCGTTCTTTTTCCAAATTTATTTTTGAATTAATTTTCAGAGATAGTGTCATTGTTTTTAATGATAAATAACACCGGTCAACACGTCATATCATTGCGCATAATGTTAAAAACTTGATCTAAACTAAATTAGGATCACTGATTTCAGATATGGTGTTAGGTTTTTCGCATCACGTCAGGATATATCTCTATGAAAAATGACCTATTTACAATAATTTACAAGTGAATATGACAAAATCAGAGCTTTTAATGCAGCATAGCCAATATTGGGTTTAAACCCTCGCTTTAATGAATCAGAATAGCATGTTGAAATATTAAAAATGCAACTTTCATTCTTTACAAGTTTTGTGTCAATAGTAATCACATATGGCAATGTTTTTTAATGCTATAAATGTGATAAAACACAACTGTAGCTTCTCATGTAGCAGGCAAAAAAAAAAATAGCCCAGATCACGATCCATTTAGACCTTCAAGCCTTACAATAAAAAATAAAAAGCCAAGAAATACTGCAAACGCGGTTTTTGATTTTTTGGGTCATGTATTGACCGCTTCTTGCCGGAAACACGGTGCGTAGACAAAGATGAGAATCGAATTTCACCATAATCAAGTTTTGTTTTAGTCAGGTAGAATTCAATGGTTCGATAAACAGTATCAGATCGTTTCGCTTCAAGACTGAAAGAAACAATCAAAAAATATGTTTTAAATATATTGCAAAGAAAGCGTTTTATTGCAATAGGGAGAGGTAATCACCGTACTGTTGTGCTTGGCTACCTCAGAATTACAAAGTTCTATCTGACATTGTTGGCAGTTTTGTGTTACTAAGACCATGAGGTCAGAAAGCCATTTTTAATGCACTGTCTGCTCTATAACATGGTGAAAATATTCGGAGTCATTTTCAAGATATTCGAAGAATTGCATCCAAAAAAGCTTGACATATTGCGAAACTCAAAACCTCTGACGCCAAATTTCTCTAAACCAGGTATTGAGAAGATATACATTTGAAACTCCGAGGTAACGACTTTACAGCAGAGAGGACTTTGCCTTCTGTCAAGGCACACCAGGTTTACTACGGGCCTTGGGTGGGACGTACGGAACGTTTGATCCCAAAGAGGTTATAATTAACTTATAATAGTACTAGAGGTCACAGCTGTGACGTCACCCACGCAAACACTCTATGGCTGTGAGGGCCCACTCAGCTCGCTTTGTCGCCATTTTTGAGAGGATTAGAAACAGCACTGTCACGCTGCGCGTCCCTCGCAGCGCCTATGTCTTCATAGAGTTTGAAGCTCAGTTCAGATTTATTTTAAGTTTTCTTTTTGATTGCTGTTGTTTTTTAAATCATATGTGAGGCGTGCTGACAAAATGAGTGACTTCTCGCAATGCACAAACGGAGATATCAGCCAAAAATCTACAATAGAGTCACATTTGTATTTTTTTTTTTCATTGATGCCACGTTCTTTAACTAAAACATGTCTTTTATTATTTCATACTTGGAAATTGTAGAAACTTCACCTACAAGCGTGATGTATCGATTTCCTTAACTTAAGGCTTGAAACCGAGAAGTAACTCATTTTGCCAGCACGCTTCACATATAACATACACGCATACACAATACCACACCTGCTGACCGATTGTGGGAAACATAAATGCACTTACGTGCGGGCTACAAATGAATAGAGGGATAAAAATATGAGGTACTGTTTGTTTTTCCTGGTTCGTTCGGTGGAGGAGCGGAGGGGGGCAAAGGTAGTAAATGAGTTTGGTAAGAAAAAGGACAATTTCATACTTACAAAATTGATTGCTTTTACGTCATCTTGCCTACACTCTCCTTCTACCGATACAAAGCCTAGGTCTTCATAGAGTATACAGGGAGTTATGACTGGGTTAATTATTTAATATATTAATTCGCTATTGTCTCAAAATGAGCAATTAACTGTAGGCTGGGATATTGTAAATCACTCATTGTATGGATCTTGTGCGCTCACCCAAAGAGCGTTGTCTACTATGGGGCACAAATAATTATATACTGAAATATTTTTAAATGCAACACTTCGATAAATATCCGGTTCATCTTGAATGTTTACAATATTTTCTAAAATTAGCGTTGATTGGCAATGGTATTTGGCTATACAACACCTCATCTTCTTTTAGCCGTTACTGCTGCTGCTGCTCTGTGTGTATGTGTGTGTGCGTGTGCGTGTGCGTGTGCGTGTGTGTGTGTGTCTGTGTGTGTGTGTGTGTGTGTTTGTGTGTGTGTGTGTGTGTGTGTGTGTGTGTGTGTGTGTGGTAGCCTATCCGTTCGAAATGTTTGGAGCCCCGAAGAGCGTACTCTTCGCCAGGGCCACCGCCTCCCTACTATGTGCGCATGCTGTTTGGTATCGGTTCCTCAAATGAGGCAGAATATTATGCCGGTCTTATGGGTGGATAGTTACCCCTGGTTCGCTATTTTGTATTTTCTTATCCCGACAACATCGACAGTGGTTCTTTTCGTTTCAGCCAGCCTTGAAGGCCGATACGAGCACCTTGTTGTGGACAACGACGCTAAATCTAGACACACTGTTTGGGCGACGCGCAGCAAAAGATTTCAATAAAAGTATTTTAAAAAATTTTTTAACAAGTGATCATCAAGTCCATCTCATTCATTTTTTTCTGAATTTTACTCACCCACATAATGGTCTCACCATGTAAAAGGCCCAATTTGCATCATTTGGAGATTATCTTGCTCCTTTAAAGGTAAACAATCACAAAAATCCCCATGAGTTCATTTTAGAGATGGGCAAATCCCATGAAAAAGAAATCAACACCAAAAGACTTCGCAGAGTATCATTAATCCGTGAATGAAAAGTGTTGCTGTGCACCGACAGGCCTTTTATGCCTCTCCGGAATGGCGGCGCGCCCCTCACGTTTGACACTCGTGACGTCACAGCTAAAACCTCTAGTTTTATTTATAACCTCTTTGTTTGATCCTTAACTCGCCCCTCTTTTGTAATCGAATTGTTTTCCAATTACAAAAGTAGAGTATCGAAACTTGTAAATCATCATTCAGTATATCTCTGAGCATTGCATGCGTGTGTATGTGTTTTTAATTTGATTAGAAGTAGAAGTTACAGTTGTCCCGGCTCTCCATAGGGAGGTAGGAATAAGACTTCAAAGAGGCTGTCCCGGTGGTTTTATGCGCCCGTATAATTTAGTAAAATTTGATCACTTTTTGTATAATTTCTGATTATTTTCCTTTATCATTCTTTGTTAAAATTAACAGAATCGCATAATTTCACATTTTTGGGGCTCAGTTTGCATAATTTCATAAATTTCTTTGCATAAAACCACGTGCACAGAAGAGGGTATCTACTTATCATTTTATGTTGGATATCAATTATTTATTCACACACACAACGCAGATATATATAATAAAGATGACAGTAATAGAATTTAACCTCGGAATGATTTCGATTATAAACAAGTCGTTGAAAAGATGCGTCTTCGGTCTGTCTTTGAATTTTGTCAGAGTTGTCACTTGTCTGATATTCTGTGAAATAGTATTCCAAATGTGAGGCGTTTTAACAAAATGAGTTACTTCTTGCAATCCATGAATGGAGATATCAGCCAAAAATCAACACAAGGGTCATATTAATTTGTAGACTCTAAACCAATGCCATTCTCTTCAAGTTTAACATGTCTTTTATCATTTCATACTGATAAATTGTAAAACTTCAACCTATAAATTTGATGTTTCTATTTCCATCTGTCTAAAATCTGAGGAGCAACTCATTTTGTCAGCACACTTCACAAATGGTGAGCCCAAAATGAAAGAATGCTCTTTCTTCTAAATTTTTCAACTTTATTCCCATCACGATTAGTTTGCTATCACTATCAGTCGACGACCTGAGCTTTCTGGATGGATGAACGACCTGCTACAGGTCCACTAAATACTGGGTAGCGGTGTTGTTAATACATTTAGAATACACGGCGGCGATCTAAAAAAAAAAAAAAGGAATTCGCTTTTGGATAGGCAACTAATGAAGCTCTCTCAATAATGGGTGTTTTAATATCTGTTTTCTTTTTCCTCATGATTAATCTTGTTGCGTTTTTGCATTGTTTTGTTTGGGAGGGGCGGGGGGAGGGTGGGGGGGGGGGGGCTTGATGATCTGGATCAGTTTGATACCTAACTAATATCAAGCTACAATAGTCACGTCTCTAGTGAATAAGGCATGTTACAAGCTTTGTTGCAACTTTTTTGTGTACGAGAGGATCATAAACTGCTTATTTTTCCAGGATAGAAGATAGGGTTTTTACACAATGAACATAAAATGTTAAAACTATGACCAACAGACGATGAAAAAGGGAGTTCTGAAAGATAAAGCAAAGCAAAGACAACACGCATGCAATCCCCCCCCCCCCCCCCCCCCCCCCCCGCCTTTTAAAGGGAAATGACCAATCACGCCTAAATAAGTGGATGATTTATTTTAGTTATGTCCCTTATTATTGCCAGCGATGTCGGCGAAAAGGGCTTGCCGTTTTGGACAATGACGTCATTTAATGAAGAAACTCGAAGAAGTATTCACCCAATCATCGTGTTAAAGCCTTGCACTACCCGCTCATGCAGCATAACAATTTGAAGCTAGATTTAGATGAATTTTACATCATGTGACACAATAATTCCTCAGCTACAATAAGAGTGATCCGAGATGTTCACACTTTAAAAATCATGCTTGGCAAAATTGTGTGAAATCAAAGAAACGTAAAAGTGTGTCTTCGTTTGTATTGGGGTGTGCTAACATTGGAGGAATGGACTTGTATTGCATGTCAAAGGGATGGGGAATATTTTAGTTTCAATTAGCAATATTTTATTATAATATTTCCGGACAGATTGGAAAACAGAGCAGTCACAAATACCATAAACAACTCGGATTTATCATTAAATGGCTTGTGCATATTATAGTGCGGTCAAAAATTCGTGGTGCAAATATTTGTCAAATATCTCCTTAACTCTTGAGTTTAATATTCTCCAAATTTTGCACAATGACTTCTCAGTTTGTCTTGACAGATCAATAATTTTCGAAACACCTGTACACTGCATTCTCAAAAAATCCTTAATAAAATTAAATACTGCTAATCAATCCCAGTCGATGGTTTCTACAGATTTTAACAAATTTACAGCAGGGGCAATATCGCTTTTAAAACCAAGTCCGTTTTTTTCTTCTAATCGCGCCATAATGCTTATTGAACACATGGTTTGAGAACCTTCACAGTACAAAAATGTGTTCACTGTAAAAGTAATTTTCTTGTAACAAGACGTTTTGCCACTAAAAAGTGTCATTCGTGAGCTGTGACGTAGGCCATACATGCGTATGTAAAATGTGTGTGAGAAGCGGGAAGTGCTGTCAACAATCCCATTTTCCGCATGAAGGAGATTTATATTTATAGTATTTTTTATAATTTATGAAGAAAAGTTGTTGTTATTTTAGTTAGCCTCGACTGATGTGGGAAAATATGATTATGTTAAGAAAAATTGACACCAACTACTTTACAAAGCACGGGTGGCAGTCATTCGTTCGTTAAAGAGGCAGAGCTATTTGAGGATAAGTTGATCCACGAATTTGTTTGAGTATTTTGTTTATGGGCTTCTGGTCTCGTGTAGATCACCAACCCTGTTTTGAGCAATGACTTTGTTAGTTAAATATTTGACTTAATCTTCTGTCATTGAGGAACGGAGACCATAGAACAGCCATGGCACGAGGTGGTCTGGCTGGAACGAAAAAAACCAAACCCATTTGTGAGAATCAACGGATGGCTTCTTTTAAATGACTGCAACGCACAAGAGCTGGAACATCACGTTGTATCCTTATTTATGGTGCCATTCAAGTAGACATATTTCACTACCTCAGAATTACACAGTTTTATCTGCTTAGTACCTAGTTTTGAGAAATCTGACGTCAAAGGTTTTGAGTTTTACACCACTTCAAGTTTTTTAGAAAGTAATTCTTTGAGTATCTTGATAACGACTCCCAATAATCTTGCGATTTTGATAGAGCAGATAGAACATTTGGTCTCTGACCTCATGGTCTTAGTAACTCATAAAGGCCAAAAATATCAAGACAGATCTTTATAATTCTGAGGTAGCGATTTATACAAGACAAAGCTCCTTCTCCCTGGGCCAACCTCTTTAGATAATTCTTGAAGAAGCAAATCATACCAACGACTGAGTGGCCTTCAGTAAATAGCCACGAAGTGAACCCTACAGGTATGTCGGGTCCCATGAAACAGCAGCTGAAGAAATGCGACTTTGCTCTCAGTTCTGACGCATTGTTTGCAACTCTCTGTGCCATTTGAGATGAACTGACAGATACTTATGTCCAAATTTTAACAATCCATGCCCAAAGGGTTTATTGCTCTACAAATAAACGATGTCTGCTAAAGAAACTACTAATGAGCACAAGTAATGGTTAGTCCAAGTTCTGCGTGGTAGTCGTGACGTCTCCCTTTTCACTCTGCTTCAAACAAACTATCGTAATACAAATTATATTTTATTTCCCACAAAATCTATACTCTACTTATAATTTGAAATGCAAACACATTCCACCAATGTTACACATAAATACAAGCGAGAATATAATGTTACGTTTGTTTGGTTTTTAATAACGTTTTACGGAACTCGCAAATGCATAAGATCATAATATTATGAGCACCAAGGGATGAAAGTCAAAGGAGAAGTCCAAACGGGGAATCAGGCTAACTCTGCTCACTTCTGTAGCCTCAACAGCACAAGGTCTGCTTCGACTATCTAGGCACCCCGGAAATAGCAGTTCACAAGAGAATGACAAACATACAAAATAAGTAGAGGAAAAATGACGATAGTAAGGATGCGGAAAGAAAAAGCAGCTGTGCCCCCTATGTTGTTCCGGCACAGTATGAGCATGACATTGATAAATCACCCCATTTATAATTCTAATCTGCATAAGAACGTGTTAATATCCTCCCTTTGAGAATGGTCTTAAGACAATTTGTCGGTAAGCACTGCCCTGGAGGGG
>NW_004797649.1:15378-16760 GCF_000002075.1 Aplysia californica | reverse complement strand
GGGTCTTTTTCGTTTTTGGTTTGTTTTGTCCTAATAATTTTTCCTTTCCTGCCGTTATTGGAAAAACGTAGGGGTACATTTCCCAGTTCAATAATTTCTCATTTATGTCTAAATTGATTTCTTTTCCCTTCCAAGTTAAAACAGATTTTTTAAATAGTTATAGTAGACGTAACTATGTCTACAGCTTCGTGCACTGTGATTTTATTTCCTTTTGAGGAGGGAGGGTGGGGTTGATTGTGTGGGGATTTTTTTCCGAAGATAATTATTGTGAGGTGAGCTGACAAAATGAGTTACTTCTCGCAATCCACAAGTTGAGATATTGGTAACAACAACAAAAAATCAACACTAGGGCCACATTTGTAGATTTTCTATTGGTGCCATATTCTTTAAGTGCAATATGCCTGTAATTATTTCATACTGATGTATTTTTAAAAACTTTTAAGCGTGACGTATCTATTTCCATAAAGCTCAAATCCAAGAAGTAACTCATTTTGTCAGCACGTTTCACAATTATGAATTAAATTTCCATTTGCCGCTTTCTTCGTTTCTATCTTTAAACAGATTTGATAAACCTACGCGCGTAGGAAATGTGTGCCTGTAGGGCCATTCCACGAAAAGTGAAACTGCAGTAGTACACTTAAGATAATATTCTACTGAAATTGAGCTGTTTTATCATTCGCCATAATGTATACACAAATAGTACTATTATAGCTGTGTTCATTGTAATTGAGGGTAACAGTGAAGGAATGAAAAGAATAGAATCACCTCCTGGTCAACGAAGAAGAATGTTATTGTTATCTAAAGGTTGCTTTTTCACATACTTTTATCAGATTACGTAAGTTGTCTCATTTCGTAAGATTTTATTACTAAAAATACTAACATTTCCACTTTTTTAGACCAATAATATTCAAATTCTTTACAGTCATATAACAACATTGTGTCAATAATACATCAACATGGACTTCATTTTTTTTTTTAAACTGGGTTCTTAACAGATTAATCTCACTCCCTGAAGTTTGCGCGTTTATCCAATACGGCACACAATATAAGCTGCTAAAAAAAGATATAAAAATATCAAGTTTTTCTTTTTGAAATAAACTTTTGCATTGTAGCAGTTGATTATCTCACTATATAACAAAGAAAGTGTTTGAAAAATGAAAAATGATAAAAAGAATTATTGTTTCAATGTTTGCAGTTTGAGGTAACCGTTATGTAAGTATATAATTATTAAAGGACGTAAAAAGTGTTGAACTTGCACACAATTTTTTTTTTAAATTAAAAAATTGATAGGCATTTCCCAAACGGATGGAAAAAATGTCAATGAATGATGATTTCATCATATTCAAATGTCTAACCATTTCCCATGAATATATTATATAATA
>NW_004797649.1:10845-12001 GCF_000002075.1 Aplysia californica | reverse complement strand
GTTGTACTGTATTGTAAAGCGCTCAGAGCCTGTGTACTTTATTCGGGGTTGAGCGCTATATAAATGTCATCTATTATTATTATTATTATTATGCCATGGATACATCGTCGGACAGAGCTGAGGCTGGAACCCCCGTACTGGTCTTATATGCGTTGTTAAACGGGAAAATCATTCATCGAGCACCCATGTTGAGCAAACCTTTGTTTTTTCAAAGAACTTGAGCTGCCTAAACATCTCAGCAAACAATTTGTGCAGTCGTTGTCTGATACCTTTCTTCTCATTCAAAATCTACCTTCTAAGGGATGAAACAGTACACCTGTACCGTTACGAGTTAGTCGGCAAAAATGGTGGAGACGATGTGGCCAGCATGCTGCTACATTACTTTCTACACATTCTGCCAGCTCATGTAACTCGAGCGCAGGCCAGAACAAGAACTGGATGGTGATCTGGTTTCTCTGTCATGTAGTTGTCCACCAGGAAAGGGGTGATCTGGTTTCTCTGTCATGTAGTTGTCCACCAGGAAAGGGGTGATCTGGTTTCTCTGTCATGTAGTTGTCCACCAGGAAAGGTACGAACAAGAGAAAATCTTGTTTTCAGAGAGAGGGCACAGCTACATGGAATGTGACAGAGACATGACAGTGGTGAATGAGAAGGTCACTGTAGAAATGCCAGCCAGTTGGGTGGAGCAATTCAAAACGGTCCTTCGGAAACCCTCGCTGCTCCAGGTAGTGGGGATGACACAAGCCGTATTCCAGAATGTGCCTGAAAACCGTAGACCGTACTACCGTGTCTCCTGCTTTATACCCACTGGACCTCTAGTTGAAATCTGCATCTCACAGGCTCCTCCACAGCAAATGCAGTATAGAGAGAGCTGGAATGTCCGTTTCACACAGCAATCATTATAAAGCCTGTGGAAAAGAAGAGCGCTCATGCAAGGCTCCAGCCCATGAAACTCCTCTATAAGAGCCCGCTGACCATCAAAGCTGCCAAATAATTATGCAGAAATGAAGGTTTTAAAGATACTCTGGCCCGACAGCTTTTCTCTGAATTGCGCCATGCTGGAGGACAAAGTGCTGCTACACAAGAATCTGTTGACTCGGAGTCGTTATCCGAAAATGAATAATGAACTTTAAAGAATTAAATAATAATAATAATA
>NW_004797649.1:8134-9142 GCF_000002075.1 Aplysia californica | reverse complement strand
TACATAGATACATAGATAGATAGATAGATAGATAGA
Organism: Aplysia californica; assembly: GCF_000002075.1. NCBI lineage: Eukaryota > Metazoa > Mollusca > Gastropoda > Aplysiida > Aplysiidae > Aplysia > Aplysia californica. Next base: position 9,106 of record NW_004797649.1, on the reverse strand, counting down.
TAGATAGATAGATAGATAGATAGATAGATAGATAGATAGATAGATAGATAAATAGATATCCTTTAAGTGGTGCAAATTCCCGCTGTACAGCAAGATTTATATTATGCACTTCGCAATCTGTATTGCCTTAGATAAACGCCTAATTTTATTATTTTTTTTCTTATCATCCAGGACCGCTGAATAGAGCAACGTGTATTGTGTTGATTTAAAATGTTAAAAAAATATCACCAATAGTAATAATGGTTGTAAATGTCATATAATTTGTGCGCGGTTGGCATGTGCTCTATGGTCGTTTTCTCCTTCTTTCTTATCAAACATAATTTAATACTATATCCTCCCCGTTTCTCCCCTTTCCTTTATTGTGTTTATTATTCTCTGTTATATCTCTAATCTGAAGCTTTTATATTTCCTTCATGTTTTGCAAGTGTCGTAAAACTTTTACTGAAAAATAACACCCAAAAAAACCACTTTATGATTTGAGACCAAGAACAAAACACCAAAATTTATTATGATTATTTTTGTTCTGATTTTTAGGTTACGCGCTTAGAGTCGGACGCTGATAATATATAAAAACAAAACATAACATCGCCTTTCTATTTCTGCGGAAGAAACGCACAAACAGAGTTAACAATCTCTCTCCAAAGATCAAACGAGAGTCCTTATTTAACTAACCAGGGGTTTCAAGACAGACGGCGCACCCACCGATCGATGAACATCGCAAAAGTACAATGTTCAGAAGATACTGCCTTCAATTATTCAGCGAAATTGCGTTTGTCTGTGGTTTCCTGTCTTCCACAAAGGCTCCAGTGTGTGTGTGTGTACGTCGTTTTAAGTTGGTTATTTCTCAGATTTATATAATTTGTTGTGTTTCTTCAAACTCCATTCCTCTTTAGTAGTATCGAATTTTCTTCTTTTTGTTGTTGGTGGATAGATAGATAGATAGATAGATAGATAGATAGATAGATAGATAGA
>NW_004797649.1:3739-5634 GCF_000002075.1 Aplysia californica | reverse complement strand
GGGGGGGGAGGAGGAAGAGAATCTGGACGCAATGTGAACGCGTCAGTTATATCAGCTATCAATGTACAAGAGTTATGGGAGGTTTAGGTATTTTTGCAGTATGGGTGGGTTAGATATGAGTCTGGGCATGGTGTATGTTTTTGTATACTATAGATATGAGCATGGGTTACATATGGGTATTTGGGTGGTTTATGTATTGTATACGATAGATGCCAGAAAGCCAACGCAGTCAGCTATCAACTCGGCCCTCTCCTGAAACATCCCAATATCCCCATGAGCTCATCAACGCCATTTTCCTTCCAAGACTCACATATCAGTGCCAGACATGGTCCCTAACAAAAGCCCTAGAGAGGAAACTGGTAACATGCTAGAGGAAATACGTAAGAAGAGCGGTCAACAAAACAAGAAGAGACAAAATTAAAAAAATGAATTCATAAGGGACACCGTAGGAGCAACACCAGTCCTACCACACATTAGTAAAAGTGTCAACACAAAAGGTCAAGTGGTTCGGACACCTCGCGCAGATGCCCTCAAACAATCCAGCTCTGAGAGCATACAGCATTAAATATTCTGGATGGAGAGCCAGAGGAAGACCAAGGCGACGATGGAGTGAGTCTGTGGCAGACACCCTCAGAGCTCACGGGATGACCCTCCTACAGGCAACTCGCCTTGCTGCAGACAGACGCCTGTGTCTCCCCGCGACACCCACCGGTACAAGCGGAAGAAAAAAGTAAAGTAAGTATACGGTAGATTATGAGTATGGGTTGGATATTGGTATAGGTTAGGTAAAGGTATGGCACGGGTTAGATAAGAGTATTGGGGTAGTGTATGTATTATAGAAAACAGACATGGGTATAGATCAGATATGTGTCTGTTATGGAATAGATATGTGTATTGGTTAAAGGTGAGTACTGGCTAGATATGGTTTGATATGGGCTCAATATTGGAATGGATTAGAAATAGTTTAGATATGGGTAAGAGGGTGTTGTATAAATTGAATAGGTTAGATTTGAATATTATGGATTCGAGTGGGTATGGTATGGGTTAAATATGGTATGTTAGAAATGAGTATGGATGCGGTGTATGTTTCAAATTGGTAAGAAATGGTTTTTTGGTGAGCTACGGTATAGTATGGGTTACATGGGTATGGGGGTTGTGTATGTATCGTACAGGTTAGATTGAGTGTAGGTTAGATACTATAGAAGATGATAAGACAGATAATGATAAATAGATTGTCCATATGGAAACGTTCTGTGCTTGCATATAAAATGTAAAATGTCATGCAGTTATACATAGGATCGTCTGTGGTGTGGTACATAGCTGATGGCTGTCACACACAGAAGACTCGAGTTCGATTACTGATTGGGGAATAAAACGTTTCTCTAGTATCTAGGTCTTTCTGCTGGGATGCTGAAACCCTCTCAGCACGGGCTGGCCCTGACAGACAGGGTCAAAACAGCCTGTCTCCTTTATGATCTAAAAGGTGTCAACTGGGTCGGGGGGGGGGGGTAAAAACACTTACATAAAAGAAATAATGCCTGGCTTTTGAGCAACGCTGTTAGATGTGATAGTTACATGAGGTATGGTATAGGGTAGCTATGGATATGGGTATGGATGTGGATTAGGTGTGGGGATGGTATGATTTTGATGATATTATGAATATAAGAAAGGGTTAAATTTTATGGATACGAGTATGAGTTAAATGTGTGTATGCCAAGGGTTGAATAATATGGATATTGGCGTGGTGTATGTACGGAATAATTCAGATATGACATGAGTTAGATACGGTAGGTATGGTCTGAGTAACAAATGGGTATATGTGTGGTGTATGTATTTCAAAGGCTAGAAATTGGTATCGGAGTGGTGTATGTATTTTACAGGCTAGATTTAATGAA
>NW_004797649.1:0-1817 GCF_000002075.1 Aplysia californica | reverse complement strand
TCTGTCTGTCTGTCTGTCTGTCTGTCTGTCTGTCTGTATGTATGTATGTATGTATCATAAAAAAATTTTGAAGGAACATGGACAGATGAAGCGTGTCCAAAAGAGAGATATGTTGATCATTTTTAATTGGGGACCCTCAATTCAGACATTACCATTTAATTATTTTTTTAAATTTATGAACTAAGATCTCCAGATCTGTTGCTCCAGAAACAATTCCTTATTCGGTTAGCACCAATACCACGAGAGAATGGAAGGTTCTAAACTTTAGAGATGAGGCGTTGGTCTCAAAATCGGTGTCAGGCGCAAAGAGTGCTTAGAAAGAAATGTTGCTAGCGTCGAAAAACTCTTACCAAAACAAAAACAAAATGATAATTCTCACAATGTGCTCGCATAGCAGAAATGAATGGCTTCGAGGCGTCGATTTATTCTCGAGTCCTCAAACAAAATTCAGCCACTCCTCTGATATTGCGGTAGATAAGATCTAACACCTAGCCTTCTCGGATAAGGGAGAAAAAATCTTGGAGGTTCCGTGTGCAAGTTGCGTTCGTAAAAGATCCCTTGGTGGTCCAAAATTAATAAGAGTAGGCTGCGGCCGCCACCCGGGCAATATTCAAAATTTTCCACCCTCTGGAATTGTTTCAAATGTGTCCCACGCGCTCATATGACCATACGCAGTTGCGAGCGCCATAAAACTCTTACCCCCCCAAAAAAAAACAACAACAACAACAACCGCTCAGCATTAGACCAACCCATGGCCCAGCCAATGTGGACTGCAAAGTGCAAAACTATTCCTTCCAACAACAAAAAACAACTCCAAAAAAAGAATAAAGAAAGAAAAAAAACTAGGGTCAGAGTTCAAGGGCTGCAAACAAAGCAGTTTGAGTGGGGCAGTGGAGTGTGTAATCTACCCTGGGACAACATCACAGCCAGTAAGTGATGATAGAAACGAGGCCTTAATGTTGACCCCATTCGATGGCCTAGTTTTTGGTTGGGCGGGGGGGGGGAGTTTCCGGGTCAGGGAAACCTGGTTTGACCCACTTGGCTTTCATCAGCGCTTCGCTATTTAAGAATCACAAAGTTTTTTTCTGCCATTTTTTTTTTTTGCCCATTGTGAGTTACTAAGACCAGGAAGTCTACAACAAATTAATGTTCTATCTGGTCTATGAAAATCGTAAGACTTTTCGGAGTCGTTTTGAAGATATTCAAAGAACTGCGTTCGAAAAAGCTTCACATGTTGGGAATTCAAAATTTCTTACGTCAGGTTTCTCGAAACTAGGCACTGAGCAGATAGACCTATGTAATTCTCAGGCAGCGGTTTGTGGAACCCACTGACTCTTATAATTCTGTAAGTTGCCTGTCTGTCTGTCTGTCTGTCTGTCTGTCTGTCTATCTGTCTGTCTGTCTGTCTATCTGTCTGTCTGTCTGTCTGTCTGTCTGTCTGTATGTATGTATGTATCAGGCGGGGTTCGTCCATAGAGCACGGTCGTGGAGTGTCGCCCAAAATGTTTTAATGTTCTATGACTTAAAGCACTCACAATAATAAAATAAAAGACGCCAGAAACAAACACTAGCCAAATATTATATCAAAACTAGGCCCTAGCTGGAGCCGTAACTGTCGTTTCTATTCTATAGCGCCGTAAATCATCTACTATGCCATGCCTAAGTTCATGCGCTGTATCTAAACATAACAGGATAGTCAACAGTGGAAACCTTACCTATAAATTGCTCTTTGGGATAACCCAAGCGATGACGACACTTGTAGAGAGTTTGGCGGTACATTAATATTAATAAGACGGCACATCTCAAATGTGCTCCTG
>NW_004797648.1:789753-790846 GCF_000002075.1 Aplysia californica | reverse complement strand
CCCCCAGGCCAAACAAGTCAATTAGTTAAACGTGTGACAACACAGTGGCGATAAGCCTTTACAATCTCAACTTAAAGGCGTGAACAATTCGGGACTACAGGGCCCATCGGCAAAAGACACAATTCGGGTATCGTTGCAAACATGAATACATTGTGCAAAATTATTTTGACATTCTGATTTTCATACATACAATTTACAACTGTTGCTGGTGCTAACTGAAAGTCCGAGACTAAATCTAAATAAACCACAGTACCCCTTCATATACAACTCCGCCACACTGCGACTGTGAGGGCTGCAACTCAACAACATGATAGATATACAGATAGTTAAGACAAGTAACTATCTTATCATATTAGGAATTACGAGAACCTATACAAATCATTAGGTTCGCAAATGCGAATTCTCCCAATTGCAAATATTTCTATTTCTATTCAAGATAGAGGGGTACTTTTTTTAGTGAAAGCACTCAGGTGAAACTAATAGCTCTACGTGCCAAAAAAAACGGGAGCATTGCTTGCGAACTTTATTTTTCAAAACATCAGAGTTGCGAACCTATTCAATTTTGAGGAAATTTAAACCTTACACTTGCGAGTTATAAAAGTGGTAAAACAAAATTCAAAGCATAGCATGTGTGAACCTAACGATTTGTAATCGAGTTGTACTCGTACTCGTAATGCGTAAGGTGGTTGATGAGGATGGCTCTCCACATATCGTAATGCATTTCCACATTGTGATTACAGGCTTGGGACTGTCTCGTACCGGTAGACTGTGGAACTGACACGTGTTTAACTGATTGACTTCTTTGGCCTGTTTTGTATTTGGGTGACTGTAAAGGGAGGGGGGGGGGGGGGTGTTTGTAATCAAAAGGTGTCAGCATATTCGAGCAAAATCCGATATTTCCCCCGAAATTGGATAGGTTCGCTAGTGTTTTGTTGTGGTGCGGTTAGGTGAGTCAAAGATAGTACAAGACAAGATGGGCCACTCAGCCTTAAAAGTGTCCGCAGGAAGTATGCTCTTTGCTTCAGATGGCGCTGCAGTCTGTTTTGAAGCTCTCTTTCGTTTTTCCAGAAGAAGATAGAATAGCACCTCCTTG
>NW_004797648.1:788172-789316 GCF_000002075.1 Aplysia californica | reverse complement strand
AGAGGGCGCCACCAAATTTTGAGGACACTTTTTTAATTGGCTCAAAGAGAGAAGTGGCCCATCTTATCTTGTACTATCTTTGGGTGAGTGTAGTATCGAAAGAGTAATACACCCCCAAGAACTAACGAGCGCCCGATTCCACTGTGTCTTGACACGTAATATGTATATCACCGGCACACATTGTTTCACTTTTTTTGCAACAATCCAATTGTAAGAGTCATAATTATCAAAAATCCAACAAGACAAATTTAAGAGCTATATATTTACTATTGGCATGCCAAATTAGAAGTGAATCAGTAAATAAATAAGGAAATAAAATGGGATTGAAAAAAGTAAAAAAAATCCAATATGGCCGCCGTTTCCATAGCAACCGATTCAAAATATACTTTTTGAAGTATAGATTTCAAATCCCCAATAGCAAACAATGCCTCACAACAAATTTGGGCACTCTAGGCCTTGTAATAACCAAAATAGACCTCAGGTGCCCCACCAGCCCTTAACTGCTCTAAGCCCAGACAGCAAACCCTTTCCGGAACAGAGAAAGAAAACAACGCTCATTCTTTTACCAGTTTCCATTTCCCACATCACGATTCTTTCCTTGCTTTTTTAACATGTTTTTTATTTTTAAAGATAAATAATTTGAATTCCGACGGAACATTAATTCTTGAGTACACAGAAACGACACCACGGAAGTAGAAACTGCCATTAAAAATTGTTGAAAGGACATTCTGGGCTTAACACATGTATGTACATTATAGAAACTGGTCGAAAAGAAAACTGTTATCGATTTCTTTTTCTTTTTTTTTTGTCACAGCCTCACGTTGGACGTCCACACATGTGCAGCTATGCAGTTGTGACGTTTTTTGTATCTTGTTCGAGAACTGCTGCCGCGATTTCCAGTAAGTGAAATCCATCAATGCCCCTCCCTCTTCCCTCTCTTCTTCCTTCCAATATCTCCTACCCTCTTCCATGTCTTTATCCCCTCCTCTCTCCAGTCTTCTCTCTCGTGGCCTTATCCCCTCTCCTCCACCCCTGCTCCTTTCACTCCCATCGACCCCCACCCCTCCCTTCGCCCCTTCCACACCACCGCTCCTTTTCCTTCTCACCCCTCCCCTCTCCATTCCTCTCCCCCTCTCATCCCCTC
>NW_004797648.1:781474-786090 GCF_000002075.1 Aplysia californica | reverse complement strand
TCGTTTAAGTACTTTCGAACTAGGGCAATCCTTCTCAGCTGAAAATAAAGGGATTTGGACAGAGATCCTACAAACGAGCCCATTGATAAGTGGTGGTCAATATATACAATATATACTTTCAACATAACATGAAAAGAATTGACGAATATCTTTCTTTTTTCAAGGGAGATAATTTTATTCACACTGACCCTCGCAAAATCCAAATCAAAGTGTGCTCAGTATAGCGTGTGGCCTCTTCCGGGTAGAATTACTGATACAAAACATCTGTTCGTTAACTGAATTGAAGTCTTTATGGTTGTCTGAAGAATCCCCTGCCAGTTCTTGCGTAGTGCAGTCTTCAGTTCCTGATGAGTTTATACGGAGCGCGGCCTGTTTCTAATCCTCCAGTCAAGGCCATCTTACAGATGTTCTGTTGGGTTAATGCTTGTTGGTCTTGCAGTCCAGTCCAGAACAACCATTTGATGACCTTAGAAGGAGTTTCCACTGATCGTAACCATTTGTGGTCAGGCGTTGTCTTGTAAGCAGATTCCATCATTAGTGCCATGTAGCGCAGTCATCGTGACGAAGAATTTCGTCACAATAATGTCGTTATTTGAAGTTGCTTTGAAAAGTAACCTAAAATGTACGATAAAAAGCAGAGATTCCACCCCCTACCATCACATTTCAGCCACCGATTCGGGCCTCTTTGAGGACGTTGGATTTGGGAAATCTCTATCCTCTTCCCGTAAACACTTTTCTCTTCCATCAATGCGACAAATTAAAAACCTTAACCATTGCTTAACACTTTACCAGCGTCTTTAGTTTCATCGCCAATGTCGTTGTGCCAAAATTTGGCGATTTGTTCGATGAAACAGGATTAGAATGGGTCCACGCAAAGGGCGATAATCACGTAATCCACGATCTTATAAATGTCTACAAATGGTGTTTTAAGATAGTCCGAAGTACCTGACAGTCTATGCACTTAGTTGGAACGGTTTTGTACATGAGTGATAACAATAACCCAATTCTGACGTAGAGTTGTCGCCCTTTGTTGGCCACGTTTAGGCGTGTCTTGGACTGTTCTAGTGGTGTTAAAACGTTTGTTCAAGCGTTAGATGGTTGTTCAAGCGTTAGATGGTTCTTCTACGCACATTTACGTGTCTTGAGACAGCAAAAAGCGCAATTAAAGAATTTATCATACATACAGACCCTTTATTTTCTGAATTTATCATTTGGATGTTTGTTTTTAACAGGTGAAGAAAGTACCCAACCGTTAAAAAGTACGGAATTTCATAGTGTGTAAGGTGTGTTTACACATTGTCTACGTGATTCAAAGCAAATGTTGTGTGTAGGAAGCGTTGATTTCAACACAGACCTAGAGAAATCAATACCAGCATTCTGTCCACGCACTGCTTCCGGTTTATGATTTCTTTCGTCTGCTCTTGCACAAGGAGTCTCGTAAGTCACACAAGTCGTACTTTTAATTTTTACTGCAATTCTTAGGCTGTACCGAACATTATCGTAATATAATGGGTGTGACAGAACTTTTGCAACTCAGTATATATGTATTCTATGTACATATATATATATATATATATATATATATATATATATATTACATATATTATATATATAATATATATATATATATATATATATATTATATATATGTATATATATTATATATATATATACACACTACACACACACACACACAAAGATATACACACTGCAAAAGTGCGAGAACTACCCTTCGGAGATCTAAAGAGGGGTTACTCTCTATCTCTCGAAGGATAAACGGACACTAAATTGTGTACGGTCAACAGCTGAACAAGGGCAACGTTAAAGCACATTTTGAATCATCATACACAATTCAGAAACACGAATTTGCATATTTCATATTACTATTCATATTGCCTCAAGACTTTTTTATGCCATGTAAAGAAAATTTCTTGATTCCACATTTGAAAAGACACCGGAAAAAATATGCTCTTTGCGTTTTTTCTTGGTTAATTTGAAAGTTCTGGAGAATCACATTTTTGGGGGGTACCTTTAATCAACATTTTTCAGTAAAATCAACTCAGAAATATGTATATAAATGAACTTAAACTATTTTCATCCAAAAAAAAAAAACCCCAACATAAACTATGTTGTCTTACCTACCTTAAGATCAGATGTGCCGCCGAAAGACAGCAGATAATATATTGCCAGCAGAGCTGATAAAAGCCGGTTTATTTGACTTCGTTCTTTTTTCGAGAGCATGATTTCCCCACGCTGCCTCACGTTTTCAGGACATTGTGCCCTCACGTAGTGGAGACTTTTCAGGGCTCATACAACCATCTCTTGGGGACGCCAATGACGTGCATGGAGTCCGGCTACTTTGTCATCTCAGGATGTCCACCCAAGGCAGGTAGGTAACCATGGAAATAAAACCAATGATGATAATAATGATAATGCTAATATTGACAATACAAATACAAATAATAATAATAATAATAATAATAATAATAATAATAATAATAATAATAATAATAGTCATCATCATCATTTTTTGGTAAGCAAGATAGGAGGGAGAGTCTTGTTTTAATTTTAAACAAAAATAAAATAACAATATAAAATGTTTAAATTTGTTTAATAGCTCAACGTTTCGCCCCGTGGGCTTCCTCAGGAGCAACTGAGAGAAAAACTAAATGAGCGCTGTATATTAGCAGGGAAATGGGCCTAACAAAGGGGGTCTTAGGGTTACGTGTGGTTACAGGCTAGACGGAAGTGACTAGGTGGGTGAAAGGCCAAGGGGCTAATTATAAAGAAATTGATGGTAATCCTCAAGGATATCAATTGTATCTCTACGAGAGGCTGACAGGAAGATAATTGTGTGGACGTGTGATGAAAGAGGAAAATGTATAGAGGCATCCCAGTTGGAGGCAAAAGGAGGAGACAGAAGAAGGGTGTGTGTGTGTGTGTGTGTGTGTGTGTGTGTGTGTGTGTGTGTGTGTGTGTGTGTGTGTGTGTGTGTGTGTGTGTGTGTGTGTGTGTGTGTGTGTGTGTGTGTGTGTGTGTGTGTGTGTGTGTGTCTGTGGGCAAGAGGTGAAAAGCTGGACGTGCGAAACAGGGCGCAGCGACATTTTAAAAGACAGCAAAGAGCTGCAGCTATGACTCTGCATACAGGGTTAATTTGGACTCTTCTTGGACTCGTTTGAGCGTTACACTTCTGGTTTTAACAAGTGAAATATGAGAAGATACGTCACGCGTGAAATATCAGCTGTAATCAAAATTTGCATAGATTTTTCTGCTCACTATGTTTGTCTTATAACCTTCACCAAGCCAATATTGACTTGAATTAAAGTATTTCTATATCGTGCAATGTTATGGCAGCCGCTCTTTACCCTCTATAAAACTTCGGTGTGAATCGAAGCTCTCCATGGGCGTCCAAACCAAGTGTCTAACACCAGTCTTCCAGTCTCGCTGTAATAGTCGACAGTACGTGCAACTTTTCTGCATTGCCCTTAATTTTGTTCCGATTTGAGTCCAATGGTAGGCATCACAGTGAACCAGGAATACGTCACAGAGTGCGATGATGCATTTTTGTGCTATGCATAAGTCTATGCTAGCAAACGACTCCTTGCCTTTGTTTTGTTTTGTTTTTTTGTTGCTTGTTGTGTTGTTGTTGTTTGTTTGTTGTTGTTGTTTTTTTTTTTTTTGGGGGGGGTTGGGAATTTTAAAATTACAGCCAAAGTCATCACTATTCTAATGACACCATGACATAATAATACATTCAGGTTTTTTTTATCTTCCACCTTTTGAGTCATACTTTTTCTGCTTGTTTTAGCTATGTTTCAGTTATGGTTGTTTTATTTGGTTTGGGGGGAAGGATATTATGATATTGATAGTGCAATTGCATTGAAAAATGAAAAATTGTTTTTGTTTTCGTAAGAGTTTTACGGCGCTCGTAACTGCATGACGTCATATGAGCGTGCAAATTGTTAAATGAGCAAAGTCAAAATAACAATGTAAGTTTTAGTTTTGTTTTAGTAGAGGTTTTACGGCGCTCGCAACTGCATAAAGGCATATGAGCGCCAAAAGATTAGAGGTGTTACAAGAGAGTAACAAACATTCTTTTAAAAGATGAAGGGGAAATAAGGGTGATAGTTGTGTGATAGGAAAGAAGGAGCAAACCACACCAGTGCACCCGCAAACCACCCACAATAAGAACGTAAGAAGAAAAGATGATGACCCACCTGCGTAAAGCTCTAGCCAGTCGTCGGGGGGAAGAGGGGAATCGTCCAGTTCTAGCTCTGCCAGCGTGGTCAGTGGGTCGATGGGCCGCGGCTCTTCTGTGGGGGAAACATCTGTGGGGACAGACATCCACTCAGCCATTGTCCAATCATCTTTTTTGTTTGGTTGTGTTATTTTTGGTAAGTGTTTTACGGAGCTCGCAAATGCATAAGATCATATGAGAGCGCGAGGGACACACTAAACATTTTCAGTTGGTAGAAAATTTTGAATTTTGCACGGAAGACGGTCGAAGCCTACTCTTATCGATTTTTTACCACCAAGGGATCTTTAACGTGTGCAACTTGCACACAGGTCCTCTGAGATTGTTCGTTCTTGTCAGAGAAGGCTAGGTATAGATCTTT
>NW_004797648.1:777244-781374 GCF_000002075.1 Aplysia californica | reverse complement strand
TAATACATTCAGGTTTTTTTTATCTTCCACCTTTTGAGTCATACTTTTTCTGCTTGTTTTAGCTATGTTTCAGTTATGGTTGTTTTATTTGGGGTTTATTTCGCGGAGGGAGACATACGGATAGCATAAATAATTGGCTTATGTAAGTAGTGTGACATAAGATAGAAGAAGAGGGATAATAATATTTATTTCAATCCTCACTCTGGTTTCGATGGGCTTGAATGTTGTTTTCATTTGAGACTCTTGAGTGAGGCCACTTAATCACTTAACCTTGGAGTTTGTAAGTGTAGATCTCTTTCATTAGCTCAAATGCGTATGGTAGTCTAGTGGTTAGGTTAGCGAACCCAAAATCTGTTCGAGCCTCATCTCGGTCCGATGTTTGTGTCCTTGAAAAATGCACTTTACACTACACGAATTTCCTATTTGACTCAGTCCTTTCGGAGATGGAAGTCAAAATGGGAGATCCCGTCTCTTCAATAACCTAACAGTGGTGATAGGGATGTTGTGTTTACTCTAACCCAGGGGCCTTGATCTAGAGGCGTCGGAGGATGTCCGGCGGGTTTGCACCTCCTTTTCTATCAACCTCATTATCGTACTTTTCTCGCATTGTTTTATCTGTTTGTACCTCTTCTGTAACACCTTTAATCTTCAGACCTTGTATGACCTTATTGTGTGGTAATTGACGTAAATCTCTTATTGTAAAAACACACTCGAAAATTAAAGCAGACACTCCTCCCTCCCCCTCAAAAACAAATAAAACAAAAACGAACTCGCAACCTATGGGCGAATTGAGGTAGGCGGAACTATAAGCTAAGCAACCCTTACTTGACCTCAAAGTTATTTTGTTTTGTTTTGTATAGAAGAGGGTTTTACGGCGCTCGCAACTGCATAAGATCTTGTCAGTTTGATAGTGTTTGAGCGCGTGAAATCCGTAGCTTGCACTGTATGCTTCCTCGGAAGCTGAGAATGTTTCTGAGTGTTCTCAGAGGGTCTGCTAGGGTAATAATAGTCGCAAAGCGCATAGAGCATGCTCTTGAGCATGGGTATGCGCTATATAAATGCAATTATTATTATTATTATTATAATTATTATTATCATTATCATTATTATTATTATAAGGTCATATGAGCGTCACGGAGTGGGTGTCAACAGAGAAATCTTTACAGGGAATCAGACTTAGATTGCTCAGCTCTCTAGCTTCAACATCACAAGGTCTGCTTCGACTATCAAGGCACCCCAAAATAGCAGGTCACAAGAGAGTGACAAACATACAAAAGAAGTAGAGGAAAATGACAATAGTAAGGATCAAGAAAGAAAAGGCAGCAGTTCCCTGTTGTAGATCAGGCACAGTTATGAGCTTGACCTGAGTCAGCCCATTTACAATTCTACTAATACTATGCTTGAACGAGAAATGTCCCCCCTTTGGGAATGGCCTAAAGACACTTCAGTCAGTGGCACTGCCCCGGGGGGGGGGGGGTCCTCAAAGTTTGTGTTAGTGCAGACTGTAGCCTTGTCTCACACGTTGCACCTTTTTGCCGGGAAGCCTATGTTTAATTCAATTTGTTTTGTTTTGTTTTTTTGGTTTTGGTTTTGGTTTTTTTATTTGAGTATTTTTAGTCGGGGGGGGGGGGGGGGGTGTTATTGTTTTGCATATGGTCATATGAACGCGCGGGACACATTAATCATTTTTTTCAGTTTGGTAGGAATTTTGAATGTTGCCCGAGTGGCGACCGAAGCCTACTCTTATCGGTTTTTGAACCACTAAGGGATCTTTAACGTACGCTCGTTGCACACAAGACTTCCGAGAGTTTTCACCCTTACCCGAGAAGGGTAGGTGTTTGATCTTAACTACCGTAAGATCAGGGGCGTTCCTGAAAGACAATAGTGCGAAGAAGCCGAGAAGTAGCAGTAAAAAGACATTAGAAAAAGACAGGAGCCCAGAGGAGGGGGTGGGGGCAAAAAATAGAGACGAATGCAGCCGACAGAACATAATTAGAGTGTAGGAAAGGGGGTGAAAGAAGAAATACTTTTTAGAGAAGAACATGTTTCGTAACTGTTAGGTTTTGAAGCCGAGACCTATTGAATGAGATGCAAACACCGCACCTATAAACCCCCAATCATACGTTCATATCTGAACTGTTATTTGTAAAGATTGAGGAGATTAGTTCATTATACCTTTTAAAAAAATAGTTCACAACTTTTTAGTTTGTGGAATATTTCTTGATGAGACCAGACTATTTCTCCAGCGATATGTGTGTGGTGTAGCGTTCAGGCGCCCCGCTGTTGAACCTAGGAGACTTGAGTTCGAATCCCGAGTAGGGAGAACATTTTTATCGAGTCTCATCCGGTGTTCTTGCAACAGCAACCAGGCCTATAGCTTGTTTGCTTTTGTTTGACGTGGTAAAAACGAAACAAAAAAGTCTATTCGCTCCGTTTAATCTTAGCCGATCTAAAATTTGACTGACCAATAGAAACATTCCTTTAGGACACTTACAATAATTACGTATTCTGTTTTAATATCTTTTTCCAACAGATCCTAGTTCAGGCGACGAAGACAGATTGGAATCCTTAGAGAATGACACCTCCAGCATGGCCTTTGTGTTTACGGACACGCAGACTGGTCTTCATTATCTAAACAAGACCGTTTTACGGTGTCACGGAGTGCCTTTGTCCCGCTCCGTGGCCTGGAATAAAACCACGAACTCTAAATTCGTGAAAAGTAATGAGGACATGATTCCTAGCGTTTCCTTAGACATCGAAGTAGAAGTGTACGACGTCAGTCCTGAAAATATTGCTCTGCCTAGATTATGTCACGTGAGGCATCTGGATTGCGTATTTCAGAATGATACTACGACCACTATGAACGTAGATGCAACAGAACTGCCATCTTTCTGTCAAATCGCAGAAGGCAACCATACATTGGAAAGTATGTTGTGTCTGGAAATGATACCTGCCAAGGATAGGAAATCAACATTTTCAATATTAATGGTTTTAGAAACAGATAAAGAAATCACACTGGTCAACGATGGTCTTACTTTTCCATGGATTTCTATGACATGTGACAACCCAGTCTTCGGCAAGAAAATGGAATGCAGGAACATAAAATGTAAAAATGGCCTGATTCCGCTGAACAATGTGTGCTTAAAACCTGGGATCATCACCATTTCATTTCCTTTCAATGGGTTAGACATCGCTGTTTTCTCCAAGTTTGTTAACTTTGTAAAGTCGGCTATGTACTCGATAGAACGTCTCTCTGTTAAAGAGAAAGGTGGCAAGGCGGTACCGTTGACGACGTCAATGAATGAAACTGTGTACATGGAAACCTTTGAAATTCTTTACCTTTTCGCGGAGCTAAGAGCTGACCTAATTCTGCCGGCTGCAGAACTCAGAAAAAAACTGTTGCACAGCCCGGATGCGGATGAGTTTCCGTCCTGGGTGGAAGTCTGCTTCAGTAGTCTTGAACGAATTGGACATACAATAGATTTGTATTCTGGTTCAATTTGCAATGTTTTGAGGATGGACCACATATTGGCCGCGTCCGTCACAGGGACATCTGGCCGACAGCTTTGTAACGACAGGGCTGACTGCGCGCTGGACAATGGCGGGCTCACCGTTTCTGGTTTCCAATCTCGCCTCACCACCTGCTTTATGTCGTTTCTCCTGTTGTCCAGCCAAGTCTTGACCTAAGCTTGTGTCTGAGGAGCTTCGGTGGCGGAGGCTCCGTGTGACGTGTTCCTAGCAATGCCAAGTCACTACATTAGAATTGTTGAAAGGTTCTGTCTGCTCAGTAACTAGTTTGGAGACATTTCACCACAAAACAAAAGTTTTGAGCTTCACAACATGTCAAGCTTTTTCGAATGCAATTCTTTGAATATCTTGATAACGATTCCGATTAATCTTACGATTTTGATAGAGCAGATAAAACGGTTGGGTTCTGACCTCATGGTCTTAGTAACTCAGAAAGGCATAAAATGTCTGATAAAACTTTATCATTCTAACGTACCATAGTGTCTTGAGTTAATTTCTCAGCAAGATCGCTCCTAATTGTGTTGCAAAGTGCAGTAAACGATTTAATAAAAACGAAATAATAATGGAACTAATAATAATAATAATAATAATAATAATAATAA
>NW_004797648.1:768790-774050 GCF_000002075.1 Aplysia californica | reverse complement strand
GGGGGCAAACGGCATTCGAACTGGAAAATAAAATCCACAAACAATGTTGTATTTACAATAATACTATTAGTACTGCTTACTCACTGTTTACTGATCCCATAATCTACGAGGATCATTGGAGCGCTGTATGATAGAGAGCCTCGTCAGGTGCCTCCTCTTTTCACGTCTTTTTTTAGCGAGCTCCCGGTCCACTCCCAATGTTGTCCGTCCACCTCTTCCTTTACCTTCCTCTCCTTCTCCTCCCCAGCACAGGTCCCAGAAACATGGTCTCGGATAGGCCTGACGATCTTGTTACATGGCCATACCAATTCCCTTTCCTTCTCTGCATAATAGACAGCAAGTCTAAATAGTGGCTCCTGTGTTGTTCCACTCCACTGCGCACTTCCTCATTTGTGATGTGGTCATTGCATGAGATGTCAAATTACATCTCATTTTGGCTGCTTGGATCTTCCTCTGAAGCTCTGCCGTCAAGGTCCATGATTCGCAAGAATACCGAAGAGTGGCGATGTCGAGGACATAGAGTAGTCTGATTTTGAAATTGACTGAGATACTTCTATCCTCTCATATTGTTCTAAGTCTTGTATTTTTGGTTTTAATGGGTTCGTCACTATTTCTCATCATCTTTGTTTTCTCGGCTTTAATTTCCATGCCGTATCTGGTTGATGTTTTATCCATTCGTTTCACAATCCTGCCAGTCCGTCAACGTCATCGGCAAACCTGAGGTTAGTAACGCTTCGTCCACCGATGCTGACTGTCCTCGTATGATTTATCAAGAAATCAGTCATGATTTGTTCAAGGAAGATGTTGAACAGAGTATGTGATAGCCCACAACCTAGGCGTTCACCGACGGTAGAATGTAACCATTTTCCCTTTGGCGAGGACTACACTGGTCGCTCTTTTTGTATAGTTGTTGGATCGACTCTATCAGCTTTTGGCCAATGTAGTAATTGTTTATTGTTGCCCATAATGCATCATGCCACACGCGATCAATGCCTTTTTAAAATCAATGAACATAGTACAAGTCCTGCTGCAATTGATAGCTACCATACAACCAGTCTTGGGCTGGTGAAGCCTGGTGGCGCCCATCCCTCTCCAGTTTGGGACACAGTCGACTTCCTGCAATACCCAGGGGCTGGCCTTGAACTTAAACTCGTGGCCGCAGTCCTTCATCTGGGAAGTCGGCGCACTGGCCTGTGCTTTAAGTACAGGTCATACGCCCAGTGGTGCCGTGTTAACACCACCCACTTACGTGGTTTGACACGCCTGCTTAAGTCGAGGTCCCGGGGTGTAGCGCTTGGAGCCAGCCTGTCAGAGATTTGGGGGATGAGGGAGGACCATTGCACCCGTCCTTCCTACTCATATAAACAGGGAGCAGCAGCCAAACTACAAAGGTGCTGCTTCTCCCTAGAGTTCCCTACATTAATACTACACGCAATTAGTTCTGCGCGATTTCCTAGAAACGAAACTCCATCATCTCTTTCAAATGTGACGTCATTAATCGTGCTATTCGCACACCATGTGTGAATAGTGTTTCTCCCTTAACACATTTTTCTCTTCACTATTCACAATTCACAAAGCTATTCACTGGGCGTACTTGGCACTCACGCATTGCAGTACAAAGTACAAAGTACAAAGTACGTTTCGTCTTTCACAATAATACAATGTGCATTACGAATTTTGAATCTGGGAAGGCGAGCTAAATTTATCCACCTGCTGCGAATGTCCCGAACGTTAAGTCATCCAAAGCCAAAAGCAAAGAGGAATGGTCCCTTGGGCTATTTACGTTGCGACAAGTGAATGTTTCATATGCAGACTTCAATATAAGATAAGGACCACCTTGACAGACAGCCCTGATTTTTTTTAATCCGAAAAAAAGACAGCAAGAAATGTTTCAAAATGTTTTGCTCTGAAAATGTTAAAGGGTTACTAGTGCGCACTGCAAAGCTTCCTCAAGGGGCAAAACCACCACGTGCAATATGGAAATCCTCGGACAATTTTAGCCAAATTTGCTTTTTATTTATCGACTTGTGTGCAACACTGCCGATATTTTTCAGATAAAATTTCTGGTGCACGTGAAAAACGGGTGTATGAACTCTAAATGAGCTCACTTTGGTGGCAATATGCATAATAATAATCAATATCGTAGTGGTGCCATGCTGAGCTTTAGAGGATTAGTGTGTGTATGTGCGCCCGCGCGCGCGCGTGTGTGTGTGTACGTGTGTGTGTGTGTCTGTGTGTACGTGTGTGTGTGTGTGTGTGTGTGTGTGTGTGTGTGTGTGTGTGTGTGTGCGTGTGTGTGTGTGTGTGTGTGTGTGTGTGCATTTTGTAAGTGCAACGGAGCGCTTTTTGTGGATTCTCCCGCGCTATAAATTCATATATTATTACTATAATAATAATAATAATAATAATAATAATAATAATAATAATATAAGCCGCCTTTTGCGAAAAATCCAGTACCGCATCAATAAACCACCGAGACGAAAGTTGAGAGTCTTTGATGATGCCAGAGCTATGGCATGACTGCAGGATGGAGTTGGAGCCCGAGAAGTTGCCACAAGGCTTGCAGCGTCACATTCTGTCATTGTCCGCTTGAGGCAGCACCATCAAGCCACTGGATCAGTCCAAGAACACCCACGTGCAGGTCGACCCAAGAAGACCACTCAGAGTGTTTGCAAGTGGTCCTAAACTTAATATGTTGTAGTCTGTAGACATGAATATCTCTTTGATCAACCTGTTTCGTAATCCTCATGTAATAATAACAATAATAATAATGATAATAATAATAATAATGATAAATAATAGTAAGAATAATAATGTTAATAATAATAATAATAATAATAATAACAATGATAATAATAGTAATAATAATAACAACAACAACAATAATAATAATACATGTAATAATAAACAATGAAATAATAAGTTATGATTTTGCAAAACGTATTATTGCGTCTCTTATCTATTCTAATATCTATTTGTGGTGGCCGAATTTTGCTATTCAAAAGGTTTTTTAATGGCTCCATCGATCGACATGCGGTTTTCGCCAAAAGATTCTTTAGAATACTCTCCAGATCATGACGTCCTTCGTTCTTTCAGTTTTGACACAGTTTTGCTGCAAAAGGCTAAATTTCTTTATTTCGCCGATTGCTTCTGTAGGCCAACGCTTCTGTTTCTGTAATTTTAGAAAATCCAGTGCGGAAATTATATCTTGCGAGGCGTATTTTGTTTTGAGAGTAAAGATCTAGATCTAGATCTAGACATTTTAATTTTTTGCATCTCTCAAGATTTATTGCTCATTCCAGTAGAGTGCAAATACAGTAGGCCAATGACTTTCAGTTGATGTTAAAGCACCGATCATTCCTTTCATCGAAAGGGGGCCCAGCTAGTATCATATTTGTGCTGACCGAATTTTGAAATTCAAAAGGCTTTTTAATGGCTGCATCGATCGACATGCCTTTTTTGTCAAAAGATTCTTTAAAATATTCTCCAGATCATGACGCCCTTCTTTTTTTCCAGTTTTGAGACAGTTTTGCTGCAAAAAGCTAAATTTCTTTATTTCGCCGATCGCTTTTGTAGGCCGACGCTTCTGTCTCTGTAATTTTAGAAAATCCGCCAGGTTTGACTATTTCATGTCGTACTTCCGTTCGGTAACTTCGCGCGTTATCGCGCAATACTGAGCACTATTTTAAATGTGCCACCCGTATAGATCTAGCCTCATGTTTTCTATTTTTACTTGGTGCTAAATTTGACTGATCCTTTCGTTTGATGCCCATCATCGCTTTTTCTGGACTCCTTTCACTATTCTATATTTGGCAACTTGGAAACACATGTATCACTTTTCTCTCAAGATTTATTGCTCCTTTCTAGTAGAGTGAAAATATAGTAGGCCAATGTCTTTCAGTTGATGTTAATGCACCGATCATTCCTTTCATCGAAAGGGGGCCCAGCTTGTATAGTATAAAAGCAAAGTATAAAGGTCGTGTTTTTGCATTCGTCACTCTGGCTCTCCGAAAAATGGCGCTCTTAGGTAAAATCCAAAGCAAGTATTTAATAATTCTTAGATTTTTCCCCATATGTTTAGCGTTTCCAAAGTGTTAAATAGCTCAGCTTTGTTTTACCAAAAGCTTTTGATTTATCAATGAAGCTCAATAAATATTTACAATATGCTTGAATACATTTTTCCTGCAACATTGCCAGGGTATATATAACACTTCAGGTACCATTGTAAGGAACAAAACCGAATAAATAGTGTTTTAGATATCTCTGATCTTAGACTTTACTTTAATCTCTCCATATTATTCGTATCAATAATAATATATGTTTCTTCCCCCCCCCCTTTTTTTTGGGGGGGGGGGGCAGGAGAGGGTATATTGATTATAAAACTATTTCTTCTATTCAACACTCACTCTGTGGCACCTTGTGTTTAATACTCGTATAATCCTATCAAATTGACTTAATCTTGTTATTTTCTTCTGAAACTTCACCTCTGTCATAAAATCTAAGAGCTATTTTCTACTTTCTCGTTTAGTTTAGTAAGAGTTTTACGGCGCTCGCAACTGCTTAAGGTCATCTGAGCGAGCGAAACACAAGTTGGTTGCATTCACAACAGTGCACAGCACGTCTTGGTTTTTAGTCAATGGTAAAAGTTGTGCAGTAAAATTATAACAGTAACTTGAATTTGATTTAATTACATTTAATTGAAAAACCAGTGGTCTTTGTCTGTAGAATCGAGCATTCTGTTGGTATCAACGACGGAGAGCAGAGCTTATAATTTTGTGCATTTAAGATACTTCCTTCGGGTCTCTCCAAAGTCTGGACAGAATATGTGCAGCATACGACACACAACGGTTTCTCATTTCCCCGCAGGGGGTATTAATATGTCCAGAAGGTATGTTCGATATACAATTGAGTTGAAATGACTTCGTCTCTTCTGGAGAGAATAAAAGGTTTGAGCATGACATTGTGAAGTTTATTGTTTATTTGTTTACTTCAATGTGTGAATTGGGATGTTTTGTAGTTATTGAAATTCTGAACAAAAACAACAAATAGCAACTGTTTTGTATCCCAGTTTGACCTTGATCATGTGTCCTTTACTCCGTTCTGCCGTGATCTGACAAAACGCATTTTTTCATTTTGGCGGGAAATTTTTTTATTCCACTAATGAATTCTACATGTCGAAAGCTAACTTGAGATATAATTATGCAAGCCTAACTGCAACTAGTTTTTAAATAAATTAGCTTTTTAGATTTGTTAAAACGCA
>NW_004797648.1:764594-767388 GCF_000002075.1 Aplysia californica | reverse complement strand
CGATGTGTGAGTCTATTGCGGCAATAATGTCTTCAATGTGTGAGTCTATTGCGGCAATAATGTCTTCAATGTGTGAGTCTATTGCGGCAATAATGTCTTCAATGTGTGAGTCTATTGCGGCAATAATGTCTTCGATGTGTGAGTCTATTGCGGCAATAATGTCTTCAATGTGTGAGTCTATTGCGGCAATAATGTCTTCAATGTGTGAGTCTATTGCGGCAATAATGTCTTCAATGTGTGAGTCTATTGCGGCAATAATGTCTTCAATGTGTGAGTCTATTGCGCAATAATGTCTTCAATGTGTGAGTCTATTGCGGCAATAATGTCTTCAATGTGTGAGTCTATTGCGGCAATAATGTCTTCAATGTGTGAGTCTATTGCGGCAATAATGTCTTCAATGTGTGAGTCTATTGCGGCAATAATGTCTTCAATGTGTGAGTCTATTGCGGCAATAATGTCTTCAATGTGTGAGTCTATTGCGGCAATAATGTCTTCAATGTGTGAGTCTATTGCGGCAATAATGTCTTCCCGTCAAGGCGTGGGAAGGTGTTTTTGCACCCCTTTTGTCTCTAGGGACAAACAAGTCACTTGCAGAAGCACCTGAGATTTTTAAACTGTTGAATACGGAATTGGATGTATCCGAGGGCGTGCAGAAAAAACACAGAGCAGACGACGACCTGTTTACCGCAGTCTTTTGAGAGCGTAAACGAGAATTTGGAAAAGTCACTTTTAGTCTTCGAGCGGTGTTGAAAAATCCAATTTCGGCGATCATTATAGGGTTGACTCCAAAACTCCTCATGAATTACTTGACGTCTTGGTGGAGGGGTTTTCACGATGTAGTTCATTCTACAGTTGCATGGAGGAAGAATGGTGTGCTTTTCCTTAAGAGTAAACAGTGGTACTTCTCGTCTTTCAGATGCAACGGGTGTTATCGTGGGCGATGGAGACAAGGCGGTTTGGTACAGCTGATCTGAGGACGAGGGAGTTGAGTCTGAGGTAGAGGGGGTTTCCTCAAGCTGACCTGGTGATAAAGGGATTATGCACTGAGATGGCGACAATGGCAGAAAGTCTGTTGGGCTTGTTGATATGGGTTGCACTGGTGATGCAACAGGCTGACTTTCCCCAGAGACACAGAATTGTGGTTCGCCTGCATTTTGGGTAAGAGACAATTTGAGAAATGAAAAGTTGTATTCTCGAGAACAACTTTTCTTTCTTCAAATGATTGTTGCGAAGGCGGCATCGGTGACAAAGGAGATGGAACATTGTCAAATTCAGACAGGAGATCAGACAAAGACCTGCGCTCTCCCACCATCGGCGTTGAAGTTGGTTCATGCTGAGTCAAGGGACAGTGGACTGGTGTTGATGTTGCAATGGCAACATCAGCGAACTCTCTGTTTTCGCTCCAGTCAGCGAATGGATTTGACACACCTGAACTCTCTGACAGATGCTCACTTTCACCAGAATCATCGTCGCCAAAATGAAGGCGTCGACGTGCACTCTTTACAGGGGTAGGAACATGGGGATCTGATGGACCAGTGATCACCTCAGCACCAGAGAACGCTGGAACCTCTATAGCGGAGGCTGCTGAGGCTGCTGAGGCTGCTGATCTTTGGATTTCTTGCAAACGTCGATATTTTATCAAAGGTGGTTCATAACTTTCGAAAGAGCTGTGATCGTCTTTATGCTATTGGACGATTTTCCTGAAAGGCACGAGTTTAAAAACGAATAAGTAGTGGAGGTGTTCTTGTGATTTGGCTGAATAGTCCATTTAATATTAACAACAGTCTCACACCTAGACGAATATTTTAGGAACTCGTCAACTGTGGTGCAAGTGTCAAAAATAAACTAAAAAGACATGTCACTTATTTGCCTTCTTCACAAGCATTACCTCTACAGTCACTCCAGACCATTAAAATGTTCCCGACTCAAGACTGGTAAAACAGGAGCCACGCCAACTTAATCAAAGCTCCCTCAAATGCAATGAAAATAACATGATTGCAACTTACCTTTTCATAAGTTCTTTGAACAGCTGTTGTGCATTTATGTTGAAGGAGTCACCACATGTTTTCTCAATAATCTGGTGGTCAAGAAACGAATTCCATACGCATTTAAATCCCCGAAGGGAATATTCACTCACCAGAATTAATTGCTGGATAAAAGTTACCGAATCTTTCGTTACCATTACCAGTGTGAGCAGTATCAATAAATTACTGCCCAACATCTCAAGTGTCAAAAAAGACTAAGACGAAACAACAACAAGAGGACGATGCTCATGAGGTAGCCGGGAGTTGTGCCGTGTTATTAAGTTATATTATTATTATCTGGTCAGCCACGGTACCGAATAGTGACGCTACAGAGCAGACTCCTCCCAAACTCCTCCTCCTCCTCCTCCTCCTCCTCCTCCTTTTTTTCTTCTTCTTCTTCTTCTTCTTCTTCTTCTTCTTCTTCTTCTTCTTCTTCTTCTGTAAATGCTTTTGTATGTACACTGTAGAAAAGAATCTGTACAAGACATTTTAATACTCTTTTTGCAGCCGTAGAAAATACGTTTAACCAGCAGTGAATTTGGAAGCAAAACACACGACTTGTCTTCTAGTCATGATCTGATACAACGCATTTAAATGCGTTTTACCGGATCACAGTTAACGGGACGCAGAAAATAAATGCGTTTTGTCAGATCATTCTGGGATTAATGCGTTGAAAATAAAACGCATTTCTACAGGGAAGATCTGATAAAACGCATTCTTCTTGTTTATTTGTTTGTCTTTAGCTCAAATTTAATCAAATTTGGTACAGT
>NW_004797648.1:746808-764494 GCF_000002075.1 Aplysia californica | reverse complement strand
TATTTGTTTGTCTTTAGCTCAAATTTAATCAAATTTGGTACAGTCATGGTAAATGGTATATATTTTTATGTGGGATAGTCAAACAAAAACAACATTGATATTTGTTTGTTTAATTAGCAAAAAACACTAAATCGCGATTATCTCGAAACCTTGATTTTGAGAAAAATGCGTTTTGTCAGATCACGGCAGCGTTGTGACAATATTTTCTTTTAATATTTTAACCAAATTATGCTGCCCAATTCTCGATTATGAATGGCCCAAGATTTTGCTCTTATTCGCACTACCCTTGCAAAATATCACCTTTACAGTCTGCCGACGGTTTCAAATCATTTGATCACCTGCAACCATCGCCCTTTCTCAGCCCTAATTTTCTTTTTTTGTTTGTTTGTTTTCTATATCTATTCCTTTTTCTTCTTTGTCTTCTGTCCAAAACAGGCTTCTCTTTAAGCAAATCTTACGTATCCGAAAGCTTCCGTCTTTCCTTTCGATGGTCAGAAAAACAGGTGGTGACGTCGGTTAGGCTTCCAGATTCGTAAATGTGAGATTGCAGGTTGGACGTGTTTGATCCTCCCCTCAGTCCGATGTTGTTAACCTGGGAAAGGCACTTTTCACGACTTTACTACTACATTACAGCTCTGTCCTTCCCAAGATGAACGTTAGATTCAGGGGTCCCATCTTTTGAATAACATTGCAGAATTGTATCTTTGTACTTTAGACTCTGTCAAAGTCACGGGCAAAAGCTATTTATGGACTCCTCACTATCTATCGTTTGTTCTACTTTACATAACTGTGCGTGAGATGAGATCTGCCCCCCTAAATAGGAGTGTTTTTGCCCGTGAACAAGGTGTCTGTCAGTGTTCAAATTGGTACAATTACTATGCGCACGTATTTTCCTGTTTCGTGTGTAAGCCGTGTGAAAAGAGATTGTTTTTAATGACCAAGCGAATGTTATTGTGATTCTTTTTTTTTCGCCAACTTAGAATTACAAAGTTATATCTGGCATGTTTTGCCATTTTTGAGTTAATAAGAACATGACGTCAAAAACTAAAATGTTTTATCTGCTCTATCAAATCGTATGATTATTCGGAGACATTTTCAAGACATTCCAAGAACTGCGTTTGAAAAAGCTTGATATGTTGTGGAACTCATATTCTTATACGTCAAACTTATAATACTAGGAACTGAGCAGATGTAACAGTCTTTGTAATTCTAGGGCAGCGGTGTGCTTAGCCCCTGATGTTCATCTTTCCTGTTCAAGTTTGCCAGACTAAACAAGTTGACTGTTACAATACCATTAAATCGTACACTTGTATTTTGATAACCCAGACTGAGTATTCTGACGTCATTCTTGATCACTGAGGAGCGTTTCATATCTGTCTATTTGGAAAGGGGAGACGTTGGGGGGGGGGGGGGAGGAGGGGGATTGCGAGGACATAATTTGAATATAGCGAGATGTAGGTCTTTTTGTTTGTTTTTGTTTGTTTTCTTGCTATTTGAGGGTGGGGGATTGTGGGTGGGGAGGGGGGGGATTAAAGGGGGGTGGGTGTCATTTGGGCGATCACGGTGTGTTCTCGTCGTAAAGAAGTAGGCTATTATAGAGAGCAATGAAAGGTGGCCTTGACATTGCACGTTCTAGAAGCTCAATTCGAGCGCTGCATCAAACTTAATAATGTCGCTAAAGCAAGCAGTATACTAATGCCCACATTTTGAGATTTTTCGATTTTTACACAGTGTACAATGTAATGCTATGGTCAAAGCTTACATATTTCTTGCTGTTCGTGGTTCCTATGAGGAACAACGCAACAAGAGTCTGTGTGTGTGTGTGTGTGTGTGTGTGTGTGTGTGTGTGTGTGTGTGTGTGTGTGTGTGTGTGTGTGTGTGTTTTAATTTTTAATTTGTTTTTAGTCTTTTACGTAAAAAGTACCATTAAGTGGATTGCTTGCGACACCGACGATATTTTGTGAGCTGCTGAGGCTGTTTGGTGTGAGTAAAGAGAAAGCAATTGACACAGCAATGATTTTTTCGAGCAGGGGAAGAACTAAGACAGATAGATATAAACAACAGAAAGAAATTTGATAAAGAATTAAGACCGACTCGTGGCGCACTCCCACGATGACCAATGGTACAGTAATATATAATTTTATTTTTATCCATACCTGGGCGTGTTTTTACGGTCCTGTAGAGCAAAAAAAATTCCTCTGGTACAATTGAGTATTATCGTATCTTATCTTATCGTATATTTTGGTAAAGGCCATTATGATAATATATAATTTAATTTTTATCCATACCTGGACGTGTTTTTACGGTCCTGTACAGCAGGGAAAAATTTCTTCCGGTTCAATAATGTATTAGCGTATCTTATCTTATCGTATATTTTGATAGAGGTCATTATAATATTGTTTATGGTGCTCATAAAGCATAATAAATACACTTTCAGATTTTGTGAAACAGACTTTTATAGACTGCATTATGTATGGATGAGGGTTTTCTTTTACCTGTGTGTTTTATTGTCAAGCACTGATTATTAACATTCTATTAGCTTTTGTTTGATTTGGTAAGTGTTTTACGGCGCTCGCAACTGCATGAGGTCATGTGAGCGCGCGGGACACATCTAATACTTTTAGTTGGTTGGAAATTTTGAATTTTGCCCGGGTGGCGGCCGAAGCCTACTCTTATCGATTTTAGAACATCAAGTGATCTTTAACGTGCGCAACTTGCACACGGGCCCTCCGAGATTTTTCGCCCTTGTCCGAGAAGGCTAGGTGTAGATCTTTCCTACCAGAAGATCAAGGGTATGGCAGAAAGACAAGGAGTAGCAGTAGAAAGGCTACAGAAAGAGTCAGGAGCCCAGAGGAGGGGGCAAAGGAGGTGAGGGGTGGGGGCAGAAAGTGGAAATGAAAGCAGACAACAGAACATTGCTAGAGAGAAGGAAAGGAGGTGAAAAAAGACAATATTTAGAGAAGACATTTTTTCTTTCGCTACCCGAATTCGAACCCGGGACCTTTGAATGAGAGGCCAACACCTTTACCTCTACGCCATGAGAGCCCCCCTGTGACACAAATACATTATCATATTATGTTCTTTCACCAAAAGCAAGACAAATAAACACATTTTAGGGTCATATTAATAACTGCAAAATCTGCCCAAAAAATTGGCGGGCACCAAATTCAACTGTGTAGCAATACAAACTAATTAATTATAGGCCGCATGCCTTAACTCCTTGTAGGCCTCGAGGGTGTGCCAGTTCACCTAGCACACGGTGCTGCTCAGTTACTTTCGGTCTCGACCAAACAAAAATCTATAAAAGTTCAGCCATTCCTTGTTATTGATTGTTTGATTGAATGATTAATTTGTTTATTTGTTCATTTAAGTATTTATTCATTTATTTATTCATTTATTTTATTTTACTTTTTAAATTTAATTTAATCTTATTTGATTTGATTTGATTAGACTTGATTCTGTTTTAAATTAGTTTATTTCAAATTATTTTGGGGTTTTTTTTGGAGGGCATCTACATTTCATTTTTACTCAGTTTGGCGTGTTCTATTTTTATATTAGTTGGTTACGTAGGAGCTGAGCTATAAGGGGAAAGCTATGATGCTAAAAAGTTCTAATATTGGTCGCGTACAAACGTGGAGCAGGTTTCCGTGGACTATGAACTGAAGTGGTGTCTGTTTTTTATCGAGAATTTCCGCCTGTCTGCTTGAATAGGCCTACTGTGTCTCTCGTGGGAATGCTCCTTTGATCTAAATCGTGTCAAAGAAGACGTGAAATGAACTCAGCTGGGGAAAAAAGTTCGTGCTAAGTTTGGGGGATCGAAAGTTTAGTAAGTTCTGAAGTTTGTTTCCTCTGTGTCATTATTTCAAGCTAAATTATAAATCTATAATAAACATTTTTTCTCTCAGTAATTCTTCTCCCATCACGGGAGACAAAGCCACATGTTTGTTGTTATTGGGGTTTTTTTCTGAATAAACCTCCTCCCATTACGGTATGTAATGAAGCTACATGTTTTTCTAGATAATTCTACTCCGATTTTAGTATGTAATAAATCTTCGTTTATGCTGTTGTTGTTTTTTGTTTTTGTTTTAATTTTCTCAATAATTTCACCCAATCATAGAATGCAATAAGGAAACAAGACATGTATCTTTGTTGTGGTTGTGGACTTGAAAAGAACACAGTGGTAACATTTGAGGACTCCATTGAAAAAACGGGCATTTAACAAACTGAAAAAACGGGCATTTAACAAACTGAAAAAACGGGCATTTAACAAACTGAAAAAACGGGCATTTAACAAACTGAAAAAACGGGCATTTAACAAACTGAAAAAACGGGCATTTAACAAACTGAAAAAACGGGCATTTAACAAACTGAAAATCGTGAGGGTATCAATTCTGATCATTTGTTGACTCAGAACTGTATTTGTGTTCAGCTGTTGGTTGATTATTGTTGTTAGATTTCCCATCCAACAGACATATAAAATAAGCCACAAATCAAACAAATATGAAGTTATAAGTCCACAAATTTCTAAAATTGACATACCCTCACAATTTTCCAGTTTGTGACTATGCCCGTTTTTTTCAGTGGAGTTCTTATTTGTTAATTAAAATACCTCTACTCGCATCTTGCGCTTTTACTTTAAATAATTCTGTCTCAGTGTTATTTGTCTCATGACGAGGTGAAATCAGGTTCTCATCATCCATTTTTAGGCACATTGCGGAGTTATTGGTACCATCTTAAAGCATGTTCATTTTTCTTGCTTTTTTATCATAAAAACCCAACAAAAACTAAATACCCATCTATCTTGAATAGAAGTCGAGTTATCTGCTATTGAAAGAGGAGGGGCTGCATGACGTCAGAGGTCAACTTAGGCGGTAAAATGGCTGCCAAAATCTGGTGACTTCCTTCCAAAACCAAAGTGTCATTTGAAACTGCCAATAACATTTTGTCAGTCAATGTCGGACAGTGACCAATATATCCGCAAAGTTGAACATCTCTCCAGCGAAATAAAAGAAGAAGAAGAAGTATGATGACTTATGGCTTCTGCTGTGGCGTATGATGAAAAAAAACAATCCCTAAACCCCCCACACCTCGGCACTGCAAAGGTTTTCCAGCAATAGCAAACCAATGTTGACTGTGTATGTTAGTGGGAAACGTTAGATAGAGTAACACTGATGTATTAATGCATGTACTTACGTACGTGTCTATGTATGAACGCTATTGTAATCCAAATATCACTATGTGTATCAATAAAAGTGGTGAAATTTATTCAAATGTATTGAGAGTAACTTTTTTTAAACATCAAAGACATAGTTTGCAAGCTTATAGAGGTAGGTGTTCCCAAATGAACACCTAATATATGTGTGTGGTGATACCAGTGATACAAAAAGGAAAACCAACAACATTGTACGAGCATTGGGGCGATACTGGCTTATCTGATATCTTTTGAAAAATCTGAAAAGATCTGATCTGATCTTATTTTATCTGATCTTATTGTATCTTATCTTATCTTAGCTCAGCTTAGCTTAGCTTACCTTATCTTGTCTTGATGTATCGCATCTCATCTTACCTTGTCTTATTTTATCTTATCTTATCTTATCTTGGACATCTGAGAAAGAACCACTTCAATTGAGCCATCATCAATAGCAACTCGCCATCGGTTCAAACCAGAACAAACTGCGCTGTAATTTCATATGATAAGAACTACACTCTCTGACTGTCAAGCCTATTATGCTTTCAAAGGTGATAATTTTTTTAAATTCACACAAAAGCCGAATTTGGCGTCGGGGTCTGTTTTCTTTAAATAATTGTCTTACGCACTTGCTACATATTAAGGTCATATGCATTAAAAGTGCCGAGGTGTTGAAATAAGAGTTACAAACACGAAAGAGAAGAGAAGACAAAGACGCTGTTTGATAGTATAGGAGAAGCAGAACGCGTCAGAGCACACGCCAAACACCCGCGTTAGTGGTCTAGTGGTTAGACCGTCGGGCTCATTGCCGAAAGGTCACAGATTTGAACGACGCTGCCTCCACGAGAAAGACGATTTCTCCACCTTTCACCAAAAACGATGATGATGATGATGATGATGATGATGATGATGATGATGATGATGATGATGATGATGATGATGATGATGATGATGATGATGATGATGATGATAGTAGTAGCGTTTATATTGCGCATATTCAAGTCCTACAGCATGATCTATACGCTTTGCAACCATTATGATGGTGATACATAATATAATTAAGTTAGGGAGATTTGATAACGTTAATGAGAATTTCTGAAACCAATGTCGATGCTGCTTCTTAAAACAATAGTTCTGGTTTTAGCTCTTAAATTAGATCCACCCCCCACCCCCCCCACCCCCACCCTTTTTCCAAATAAGGCTATCCGGGGGATCAAGACACATTACATATCCCCACCTCTCGTTCACAATGCCAAGATGCAAGTTTTAAGCTAAATCGTCATCACTTCCTTGACATAATTTATTAAAGAATTATCGGCATTTTCCGTGAGTTCCGCTTATATACTAAGTTACAAAAGTTCTAGCTGTCACACCCATTTTACTTGGATAATTTTTGGTACAGCGTAAGAGTTGCAGCCAGGGGCGAAGGCTGACTTGTTTGACAGGGTAATCAAAGTGAAATGGGACCAGATAGGGCCTGGAGATATCACACTCACACAAGTCACAAGAATCTTACTGGCACTGGAGGCGGCAACTCTGAGTTTTGAATGAAAACAAATCCTGAATTCATGTTGTATGCTTGTTCAACCGCTAAAATAATCGGGAAAGTATTTCATTAAATATTTATTCTAACTAACCTTAAATTTAACTTTAGATTTGAACACACGAACACCAAGGAAAGAAGCACAGATGTCGGCACTACATTGGCATGTTTTACCAGACAGCCGAAACACTTTGGTAGAGCACGCCAACTATCAATTTTTTATTTCACATTTGGCTGTTTTTTGTCTAGCTTTTCGCGGCCAGGAGCCGCTGTCATAATCGAGGTCACGATCTGATTATAGGACGTTAAAAAGTCGAGGGGAAAAACACGCACTAGCAGTGTAGTAGCAGGAGTCAAAGGATTATTAGGAGTTAGTTCCCCTCACATCTGTGAGGTAGACTCGACCAGTGTAATAGTTTGCTTAGATAATCAGCGCGTCTGGGTGCTTATAACTGTGGCCCGAAAGGGGTGAACAAGGTATATGCGACAATGAAACAGTTCTGACTGCTATGCACATGTTCCCTTCAAATCCATTGGTTGACTCTTCCAGCCTCACTTTAAGCTTACTTAATCAAAGCTTGTGACTGCTTATGGAGTGGCCCGATAGGGGCGAACAGGCTATTTCTGTGGCAATGAAACGGTTTTGGAGGTTAGGCATAGTCTGTTGTTCATTGGTGATTATGAACGTCTTTTTACATTTAATTTATGAGGTTTACGTCTATGGGGGAATTTGACTGCGACAATGTTTCAAAATTAGGAAGGGAAGCAGTGATTATTTGATTATATAGACGCTTCGCCTCTGGTTGCAGCCACAATGAAAAGAATGATTTGTGAGACTCACAGAACTCCTGGTGCAAGAGCGGACAAAAGAAATCATAAACCGGAAGTAGTACGTGGCCAAAGGATTGGTATTGATTTCTTTCGGTCTACGTTGAAATGAACGCTTCCTACTTACACAATTTGTTTTGAATCACGTAGCCTAAACAATGTGTGAACACACTTTTTACATTATAAATTTCCATACTTTTTAACGTTCTTTTTCTCTCCTGTTTTCAAAATAACAAAACTGATAAATGCACAGAATAAAGGCGCGGTGTGTTTGATACATTTTTTATTGTGCTTTCTGCTGCTGCAAGACACGTAAACGTGCGCAGAAGAACCATTTAAGGCTTGAACAAACGTTTTAAAAGTTGGGGGGGGGGGGGGGGGGCTCAAGTACCGATTCGGCTCAGAATAATGGAATTTGAGTTGTAGGCAGTTTTAACTTCCTCAGCCTCTCCTACAACATAAGAAGCAACCCAAAAAGCCTTATTTCTTCCCATACCGGTAATGTTTGTGACCACCATTTCTTCATAAAGTCAATATTTTATTTCCTTTATCGGCCGTTTTCTCATAACGTGATCTTTCTCTTTACTTTGTTAATAACTCCACCATTTTTCATCCAATCTTCATGAAATTTTCACAGAATGAAGAGAAGATGTAATACTAAATTTTTTGTCTGTTGAATTTTTGTAATATGAAATAGATGTTTGTTGGTGGTGTCTGGAGTGTGGATTTTCACGGATTTTTGCTTTGCAAACTTGAATACTACCTCAAGAAAAAATTCATCAAAAATGTTATAATTCGTTTAAGATAAAAATTGATTTTTAAAATGTCTGATCTAATGTTTGTTACAAAGCTTGCAAAAGAAAACCAAACAATCAATTTCCACGAAAAATAAGTGCGGTGTTCATTACGTAAGACAAGTCAATAAAATCCAATATGGCCGCCGTATCCATGAAACGAAACTTTTTTCTCAAATTTGATTACGCATTTTCAGACTCCTTACTATGATTGTTATATGTGTGCAATTTGTTGAAATTTGGTACACTAATAAACGAGATAGCCTTCAAGTGTAGCCCCCCCCCCCTCCCCCTTTTAAGCACCTCTAGAACTGTCCAAAACAAGCCAAGACATGGCCTACCAAGGGCGACAACTCGACATCAGAATTGGGTTATTGTCAACACCCATGTTCGAAACCCGTTCCAACTAAGTGCAGAGACTCCCAGATAGTTCGGACTGTCTGAAAACACCATTATTAGACATTTATATGATCGTAGATTACGTGATAATCACCCTTTGTATGGAGCCATTCTAACCCTGAGTCATTGAAGAAATTGCCAAATTTTGGCACAACATGACAACATTGCTGATGAAACTAAAGACGTTGGTAAAGTGTTCTTTTCAGCAATGTTTAAGGTTTTTAATTCGTTGCATTAATGAAACACAAAATGTGTTTAAAATAAGATTATAGAAGTTTCACAAATCCAACGTCCTGCAAGAGGCCCTAATCGGTGGCTGAAATGTGGCGGAATCTCTGCTTTTTATTGTACACATTTGGTTACTTTTCAAAGCAACCTCAAGGGACGACCGTATTGTGACGAATTCGTCACGGTGCCTAAACCGCATGGCACTGATGATGGAATGTGCTAACAAGACAACGCCCGACCACAAATGGCTACGATCAGTGAAAACCCCTTCCAAACTCATCAAACTGTTGTTCTGGACTGGCCTGCAAAACCAACAAGCCTTAACCCAACAGAACATCTGTAAGATGGCCTTGACTGGAGGATTAGAAACAGGCCGCACTCAGTACAAACTGGTCAGGAACTGAAGGCTGCACTTCACTAGGAATGGCAGGGGATTCTTCAGACAACCATAAGGTCATTAATTCAGTCAATGAACAGACGTTTTGTATCAGTAATTCAAGCTGAAAGAGATCATTGTGAGCAAACTTTGATTTGGATTTTGCAAGGGACAGTTTGAATAAAATTATCTCCCTTGAATAAGAAAAGACATTTGTCAATTCTTTTCATGTCATGCTGGCCGAAAATGAAGATCGCGAGTACCAACTTTCTCTTGGCTATGTTGAGTAGTAAATGAGTTATTGCACTTTTAAGGTTGGTGTGACAGAACTTTTGCAACACGGTATAGTTAATGACTGTGTTAGCGTTATGAATCCTATCAAATATTATCGTTGGTAGAAAAAAAATACTGATTACTGTGGAAACCAGAGTATGGTATCTATTATCTATTTGTGGTGGCCGAATTTTGCTATTCAAAAGGCTTTTTAATGGCTGCATCGATCGACATGCGATTTTCGCCAAAAAATTCTTTAAAATATTCTCCAGAGCATGGCGCCCTTAGTTTTTTCAGTTTTGAGACAGTTTTGATGCAAAAAGCAAAACTTCTTTATTTCGCCGATCGCTTTTGTAGGCCGACGCTTCTGTCTTTGTAATTTTTGAAAATCCGGAAGTGATATTTCGCGAGTCGCGTTTTGTTTTGAGAGTATAGATCTAGACCTTATAATTTTTTGCATCTCTCAAGATTTATAGCCCCATTCCAGTAGAGTGTAAATATAGTAGGCCAATGACTTTTAGTTGATGTTAAAGCACCAGCCTAGACGGTCAGAGAACGGTTAGAATAAGAACGTATAGGCACCGCCGATCATTCCTTTCATCGAAAGGGGGCACAGCTAGTTGTTATTAATTATGTTAATTTAAATTGGAAAAGAGACGACGCTTTTGGGGCTCTTTCAAGGCACCTCTATCGCAATAAGTCCATGATCCAGGGATTCTTAATTGATTGTCAGAGGATGCAGAAAGGCCCCAAAATCATGCTCAGTCAACCACTGAACGACAAAACATTTCCTCTTTATTTCAAACAAAATTATAAATGTACGTGCACACGCACAAGCGCACACGTACACACAGAAACATGCACACACACAGCTATAATATTATATATATATATATATATATATATATATATATATATATATATATATATATATATATATATATATATATATATATATATATGTATATATATATACATATATATATATGTGTGTGTCTGTGTGTGTGTGTGTGTGTGTGTGTGTGTGTGTGTGTGTGTGTGTGTGTGTGTGTGTGTGTGTGTGTGTGTGTGTGTGTGTGTGTGAGGCATTATGGTGAAATCAGACGCTCGTCAAAATAATGATATTGAAGAAACTTGCATTTTTCTGCCAGTCGCAATTTTTATCGAATTTCTTCTTTTTTTTTGGGGGGGGGGGGCTGAACACCACTGTCGTCCAATTGAGAACACAATTCTGTATGGATTTTACTGAAAAACTTTGATTAAAGGCCCACATAATGTAAGTTTTCAATTTCCACGGACTATCAAGCAGTGGAAATAGACAAACTTTGGCCGCTATTTTCACGCTAATTCTACCTTTGAAACTAGGCGACCTCCACCTTCTTCAGCCTCAAATATCTAGACTTCTATTCAAGAGAGGGGGGCGTTTTTTCACCGATAGTAAGACAACTGAACAAGCTTTAAGGGGTGGGGGGGGGGGGCTACACCTGGAGGCCATCTCGCTTATTACAGGACCGAATTTTACCAAATTTCACACATATAACAAGCATAGTAAGGAGTCTTAAAATCCGTAATCAAATTTGAGAAAAAAGTTTCGTTTCCATGGATACGCCGCCATATTGAATTTTATTGACATGTCTTACGTAATTAATACCGCACTTATCGCTCATGGAAATTGATTGTTTTTTTTGCATGCGTGTTTACAAACATTAGGTCTAAAAATTCGTCTCTTGTTTTTATCCTAATCGAATTTGGAAATTTTTAATGAAGTTTTTCCTGAGGTAGCATTCAAGTTTGCGAAAAATCCGCGAAAATCCACACTCCAGACACCACCAACAAAAATCTATTCCATATATCAAAAATCCAACAGACAAATGTTTAGTATTGCCTCTTCTCTTCATTCTGTAAAAATTTCATGAAGATTGGATGAAAAATGGTGGAGTTATTCAAAAAAGTATAGAGAAAAGTCGCATTTTGAGAAAACGGCCGATAAAAAAAATAAAATACTGACTTTATGAGGAAATGGCGGTTACAAACATGCCCGGTATGGGAAAATATACGGTTTTTTGGGGTGCTTATGCCATGAAACAGTTGTAGGAGAGGCTGCGAAAGCTAAAAATGCCTACAACGGAAATTCCATGATTTTGAGCCGAATTTTTATTTTGGGGGTGTACCCCCCCCCCCCCCCCTTAAGAAGATGCTAATAAACCCATATGCCCAAAAATTGACGAGAGCCTGATTCCACCATGTTGTGACACACACACACACACACACACACACACACACACACACACACACACACACACACACACACATATATATATATATATATATATATATATATATATATATATATATATATATGATTATATTGATTGTTTGGAGAGTATTAAAAATTTTAGATTTAAGTCATTGCTATTTTCTACTCTGCAACCACACAGGCCTCCGTTGTGAAACGGTTATGGGCTTCACTGTCGATCGAAGGAGACCCGGGTTTGATTACCGAGTGGGGTGAATTTTTGTTTAGTATTTCGGTCTTTCTGCGGCGATGTTGTATCCCTTTCCGCCCAGACTGGTCATGACATGCAGGGTGGAAGCGTAAATAAACCTACGTAAAAAAAAATCCAATTCTAATCATGGAAGAACTAATCTACCTACGTTGTACATGATAAATGCATCTTTGCAATGTCTTTCTATAAATAATGCATTGCTTGTCACCCACACGCAAATACGAGGATTGAGAATACTGTAGGGAAACATATTAAATTGCCAATTAACCTTATTCTGTGTAATTCCACGCGCAAGTCCGATTGACAAACTGAGATTAAGAGGGAAATAATTTTTCGAAAGACATAAAAAGCAATTAATCATAATATTTTGGCAAGCGTTTTACGATACTTGCAACATAGTGTTACAAGAGAGTATCAAACCCAAATTGAAGAAGGGGAAATTAGGACAATATTATAAGTATGTTTGATACGAAAGAACGAGCTTTCTTAACTACACCAGAGCCCCCACCAACCATCCACAAATAATAATAGACTTCTTCTCCTTGATTTAAAAGACTATCAAGGCCGCTGCTTTTCGTTCGTCACCAAACCTTTGCTGTGGGGCTTGTGCATGATGGGCTGTATCATTGCTCCGAAAGGAGGGACTAAACAGCAGGCTTGCTATAGCCGAGTACCTTCGGCACCCCCCCCCCCCCTTCCACTTTGCACTTCATGTGGTTTAATTTTTATTTTTTTGCTTAACTGATGCACTCCGTGGTGAACTGCAAATACGTCAGATTGCAGCACCTATGATGATTTTTGGGCAAGTTATATGTCACGACGAGGAGGAATTAGGCACTCGTAGATAGTTTTGGGTAACTAGAGTTATTGGTATCATCTTAAGGCATGTGCGTATGTCTTGCGTTTAATGAAAAATAAAAGATTACCATCCATCTAGAATAGAAGTCGAGATATGTTATGCGATTGAAGGAGATGGGAGTCACCTAGTGTCAGAGGTAAATTTAGCGAGAAAAAGGCTGCCTAAGTTAGGAGACTTCTACTGCAAGAGTGCTTGGAAACTGTGAAAATTATTTTTTTGTTTTTTAATCAGAATTTGTGGGCTAAATCCCCACAGAAATGTGTTTTTAAATGGACAAAAAATTGTGTTGAGTCAAAAATCGAAAATCCAATTTAAAAATTACCAACAGAGAGGACATTTTCATTTCTTTAGTTTAAGTACTTTGACGTACGCCTGATTTCACCATTCCGCCTCATTAATCTATTTATATTACATAGTCATATATACACAGGTGGGCTCCACATGGAGTCACAGACTGGACAAAGTCCCTAGCTCTGATCACATGACTTGCAAAGACCATTCACAAATTGATTTAACTCATGTCTGCGAACTTTGCTCGATGTCAGTTTTAAGGAATAGAAAAGTTTCGCCTACGCTAAAGATAATGAATGTATCAAATCTACTGAGCTGCTCTCGTATTTCAGTAATAACTCAGGAACCCGACACTTACTAGCTTTGTTCTTTCCAAGCCTGGATCGGCGATACAGTGGAACGAGATGGATGAGTCAGTCAAGCACGATGTCATACTATGTGAGCCAACATGGTGAAATCAGGCGCTCGTCTAAACAATAAAATCAAAGAAAGCGGCCATTTTTTCAAATTTCTTTTTTTTTGTTGGGGGGTGGGGGGTGGGGTGGAGGAGCTCTCAACACTTTTTGTTTCCTTTTAATTAAAACAAACCCCTTTGATTAAAGGCACACCCCAAAAATGTAACATTTCAGTTTCCAAGTACACTCAAGCTTTGAAAGTCACCAAACTTTGGTAGTCATTTTACAGCTTACGTTACCTCTCACACCAGGCAAAACCCCACTTCCTTCAATCGCAAATATATCGACTTCTATTCAAGGTACGTGGGTAATCTTGTTTTCACTCAATGAAAGACAAACGAACAAGCTTTAAGATGATACTGATGACTCTATATGCCCAAAGAATGACGAGCGCCTGATTTCACCGCGTCGTGACACGCGTGTTACGATAAATCTCTATGTAGCCTCAAAATTTTGGTCTGCCATCTGTCTTCCCGTCTTTCCATATTCATTCTTTTTTCTGTTATCATTTCTCTGTATGAAAGTGGGGCTTGCTTAATAGAGATGAAATACAAAAGTAGAATCCGAACAGCAAAAATGTCGGTTTATACAACACTACTTCGGGTTGAATGAACTGATGAATGAACAAATGGAAGTGTGGTGAAAGTTTTAGTTTTAGTAAGAGTTTTACGCCACTTGCAATACAATAAGGTTATATAAAAGCAGAAGATTAGAGCTGTTGCAAGAAAGTAACATTCGTAAATCAGGAAAATAAATGTTTCACAACAAAGAAAAATAAAACCACACCAGCCCATCATCATCATCATCATCATCATCATCATCATCATCATCATCATCATCATCATTGTATAAAGAAGGTATTAAAACAGTTAAGACCTTGTTGTATTTCCAGAAAATATATATTTTTCACAGTTCAACGTTTCGCCAATAAGGCTTTATCAGGAACATAATATTTGAGAAAAAAAATAAATGAGTGATGACGCCACAGCAACAAAGTGTTCACTATAAGTTACGTATTGTTGTGATTTTGACAATATCGGAAATATCTTCATCATCATCATCATATACACAGGCTATAAAAACTAAAGTGGGCACATAAATGTCTGAATATTTAAAGAAGCGTTGAGTGCAAATCGCCGGAGAGAAGGGAACACTAAAGCCAGAAGGGGTAGAGAGAGAGAGAGAGAGAGGGGGGGGGGGTTGGAAAGGTGCGTGGAAGTAAGGAATATAATAACAGAAGGGTGCGGTGAACACAAATCGGAAAGCCCAGAGAAAGAGAAACACTAGGGCCAGAGGTGGCACAGAGAGGGAAAGGAAAAGAGGGAGAGAGAGAGAGAGAGAGAGAGAGAGAGAGAGAGAGAGAGAGAGATAGAGAGAGAGAGAGAGAGAGAGAGAGAGAGAGAGAGAGAGAGAGGGGGGGGGGACATATGCATGGAGGTAAGGAATATAATAACGGAAGGCTGCGGTGAACACAATCAGTGAGTCGAAAAGGCTAGAGGAGGGGAAACACGAAGGCAAAAAGAGGAGAGAGAGAGAGAGAGAGAGAGAGAGAGAGAGAGAGAGAGAGAGAGAGAGAGAGAGAGAGAGAGAGAACTAGTACGTGGAGGTAAGGAATATAACAGAAAGGCACGGCCAAAGGGAGGGGGTTGCAGGAACATAAGGGGTGATTAGTACGTTACGTTGTAAATTTTAGGTCCTTAAAATGGGGCTCGTCGATGTTAAGGCCAGTGAGAATTTTGTGAGACCCCAAGTTCCAAATCCACATTGATTCTCTTTGGTTAAGTTTTTCTTTAGTTGGATATTGGACTATTTCAATACCCTGAAGCTGCAAATCGGAGGTTCCATTGTGACCAGGACTGTTGAAATGTTGGCCGACTGGTGTGCTGGAGTTTTTCTGGACTGAATACCTATGGTTATTGAACCTAGGATGGTGATCATCATCATCATCATCATCTTATGACGAGGAATGCAAGGCAATGATGTAGAACAGTAGAACCAATGAGCTCATCTTGACTGGCAGTCAGTCCCTCTGCAAGGGTCTGCTAGGTAACAGGTGAGACAAAAATGATTTGCTCCGCAAGTTTAGTGAAACCACAACCACAATAAAGATCCAGTGGATTCCAAGCCATGTTGGAATCGAAGGCAATGAGGCAGCTGACCAAGCTGGCAATGAAGCCAGAGAAATTGAAGGAGACAGACGACCAATAACATACAGGAGAGTCTTTCCAGTGATCAAGAGGGAAATCAGAGACCCACCATGCTGAGCTAAGTACCAGAACCTGGAGGATGTGTATTCTGGGTACTCCAATAAGCAGGAACAAAATATCACTTGTCGCTGGGACCAGGTTGAACTAGCGAGACTGCCGTCGGACCATCATTGGAGCATGAGATGGTATAAGAACTTTGTGAATTAAGAGCTGAACCCACGTCGCCGATGATGCAGCCATGAAAAAGAGGATGTCAAACACATGTTTGTATGTCCAAGAACAATGGTAATTCAAATGGAGTTATATGGACATGTGGAGGTGCCTCTGAGTATAATGACAATGAGCGGAAAAAGAGCCTCGCTCTCGCTCGAAGATTTCTTCATGGAGTATTAAGAAAATAAAAAACAAAAAATTTTAAAAAATCAACATCATCATCATCGGTAACAGTAGAGGTAACAAAACCAAAAACAAGAAGATTTAACAAGGGCAGGTAAAAAGCAAAAACAAAGCAACAACTATAACAACAGAAATAATACCTTAAATCCAACAACGACTACAACAATAACAATAACAACAAGAACTACTACATTAATAATCGCTCCAATCCAACAACAGCAGCAACAATAACAACAATAGCAACAACAACAACAACGACAACAGCAACAACAACAACAACAACGACAATACCAACAGCAACAACAACAACAACCGTAATAATAGTATAAACGCAGCAACATCAGCAACTACAGCAAAAACAATAGAAGCAACTACAGCAAAAAAACACAGCAGCAACAATAAGAACAGCAGTAATAATAATAATAGCTGCTCAAATCCGATGACGACTGCAGCAACAACAAAAACAACAACAACAACAACAACAACAACAACAGCAACAACAGCAGCAAGAAACTCAACCGACAAAAAACCCCATAAATAACAAAGCTATTCTGACAGAGCACAACAGGCAGACACTGCGCAGATTGATCCAGGAAAAAGTAATTCCTCAGCTCCATGCATCCATGGTTCCGGGCAGGTAATTCATTTGCTTCCTATCAAGTTTCTAGTTTCGGAAATATTGCATTGGAGATTGATGGCGAGGTGTCAACAAATAATGATAACTATAATAATAGATAGCTATTTGTATAACGCAAATTCTGGCTCAACAGAACGTTTAACCCAGAAGACATGATAGCATTGAGAAAGAATCTCAACCTCCTGAGAAGCGTATAGTGCAAACTGCTATTTGTTATTGCTGCTTTCTGCATTGTTGCACGCAGAGCTATAAGTGTCGGGTTATTTGAAAGTAGTATCCCTTCCTCCCTCCCGCTTTTCCTTCTTGACTCAAAAAACCCCAACATTAATCAAATCCACACACAAAAATTTGTACTTTCCAGGACACTCAAGCTTTTGGAGTTACCAAACGTTGCCTGCCATTTTCTCGATAATTTTATCTTTGACACCAGGCGACCCTCACTTTCTTCAATCACTGATAACTCGACTTCTATTCAAGATAGAGGAGTTCTTGGGCTTTTTTTTTCATTAACCTTTTCGCATCGTGCGGCTTTCACGGTGCGCATTCCCTAAGAACGCCATTATTTTATATGCGCTATTCCCTGGAAACGGGCTATTTTGGAGTATTTTCAAAGAAACGTATCTCAACGGTTTTTAATCGCACATGTTTGTATTTGGTGTTAAAGTAAAGTTCAAATCTTTGTCAACACAAACATAGTTTTTAGGA
>NW_004797648.1:736792-746434 GCF_000002075.1 Aplysia californica | reverse complement strand
GCCCTAGTGCAATGTCATTTGCTTTTGGCATTTTCTGTTCACTGCCGACATCCCAGCTCTGTGCACATTTCCTACTGCCACCTAAAGGTTCTGTATCCGTGATGTTGTTTTCTCTTTGAGAACATGCCTCTTTCATAGTTAGGAATGTTACAACCTAATAGTGTCAGATTTACTGGACCCCATGATCACATCCACCAGCTTGAGTGCCTATTTCTTGACAACATTTGCCCTCTGTTTCTGCTGGGTGTTTTCTCAAGAATAAGTCTAGATGTTACCAAGTGGTTCGAACACTTCATCAACTGACGCCTAAAGGAAAATGCGGGTTCTCGTAGTCTAGAGGTAAGGAGTTCGCCTCTCATTCTACAGGTCCCGAGTTCGAAACCTGAAAGCGACGGAAAATGTTCTTCTCTGAAAAAAATGTATCCTTTCGACTTCTTTTCTGCTCTCTGATCATGTTCTTGCATCTGATTTCGTCTCCACTTTCTGCCCTATCCACGCTCTACCCGTTTGCCTACTCCTCTGGACTCTTTCTGCTGCCTTTCTACTGTTTCTCCTTGGCTCCTTCTTATTGCTGTCTTTCAGCTACACCCCTGATCGCAGGGCAGGTAAGATCTAAGACCTGTCTTCTCGGATGAGGACGAAAAAAACTCGGGAATCCCGTGTGCAGGTTGC
This sequence comes from Aplysia californica, assembly GCF_000002075.1. Classification (NCBI taxonomy): domain Eukaryota; kingdom Metazoa; phylum Mollusca; class Gastropoda; order Aplysiida; family Aplysiidae; genus Aplysia; species Aplysia californica. The sequence continues at coordinate 745,762 of NW_004797648.1, read as the reverse complement.
GCACGTTAAAAATCCATTGGTGATCCTAAAATCGATAAGAGGAGGCTGCAGCCGCTCCCTGGGCAAGATTCAAAATTAATTCCTACCAAACTGAAAATGTGTCCTGCGCGTCCATGACCTAGTGCATCAGTGAGGGTCGTAACACATCCAAAAAAAAAGAAGGAAAAGTATAAAATTGTTCACCTGGATTATCTATGCCGGACATGGTTTGATCATGTGAATAACGAAAAGGCGTTTCTCCTCTCTTTGAAACCCACCTTACGTTCCTTGAAGTTTCGACGTTTGAAAAGTTCAAAGAGAGACAAGGTTCTCTCTCTCTCTCTCTCTCTCTCTCTCTCTCTCTCTCTCTCTCTCTCTCTCTCTCTCTCTCTCTCTCTCTCTCTCTCTCTCTCTCTCTCTCTCTCTCTCTCTCTCTCCCTCTCCCTCTCTCTCTCTCTCCCTCCCTCCCTCCTTCCCTCCCTCCCTCTTCCCCCAACCCTCTCTCTGTCTGTCTGTCTGTCTGTCTGTCTCTCTCTTAAAATGTAACTGTAGAAGCTTTACCCCCCCCCGACATTATTTAAATCATTAAGGAGGCGGGCTTCCGACCCTGCCTGCCAAGGTCAACGAGGGTTGAAAGGAATCCAGCGTCTCAGAAGAAAGACCGAGGTACTTGATAAAAATGTTCTTCCCACTCAGGAATTGAATTCGGGTATTCAGCGAGCGGAAGCAAAGCGTCTAACTGCTATACCACATAATGATAATGTCTGTTCTCTCCTCTCTCTACCTAAGTCTCTCTGTCTCTTTCTGTCTCTGTCTCCCCCCACCCCTCCTTTCTTCCTCTGTCTTTGTCTCTGTCTCTGTCTCTGTCTCTGTCTCTGTCTCTCTCTCTCTCTCTGTCTCTCTCTGTCTCTCTCTCTCTCTCTCTCTCTCTCTCTCTCTCTCTCTCTCTCTCTCTCTCCTGACATTAGTGGTGTTATCGCCAATTTCTTTGCTGTTGCAAGTAAAGAGACATGAGTTAAGATTCATGAATGTTGACCACCGGAACACAATTTGCCAATGCTTGATCTTTCTTCTTTCAAAATTGATAATTATTGTTTTTCTGTGTTCCCTAAAAAAATTATGTGGGTTTGTCAATCCTGTATTTTCCTACATGTTCCAGACATCTGTGTTTTCTTTAGCATAGCTTCTCCCTACCCCCCTCCAGTCTGTAGGAGAGCCACTGGGAAAAGCACGAAAACAAACTATATGTTATAAAACCCAAACTGGAACAACGAAATCTTTCGGACCTCTCCACAAGAGACGAAGTCATTTTTACTCGATTGCTCATCGGACACACGGCCCTGACCCACAAAGACCTCCTACAGGGAGATGAGAAGCCGTTCTGTATCGGATGCGACACAGATTTTACCATTAGACACATCTTAACCGAATGTCTAGACTTTGGAGAGATCCGAAGGAAATATTATAAATGCAAGAAATTGCAAGACATTTTTTCCGTCGTTGGTCCTAGCAAAATTTTGAATTTAATGAAGGCCATTGGCCTTTATGGCAAATTGTAAAGTGAAATCGTACTATTTAAAAATTTAATTGTTACTTAAAAGAGTTGTTTTAAATCGCAAATATATTTACACAGAATTTTAATATTTTAACATTTTAAAGTCTAATAGTTAACCAATCGTGCAGTGAACTTTTGCGAAAGTAAACAACTTGTGTTTCGCGCGCTCATATGACCTTACGCAGTTGCAAGCGCCGTAAAGCCCTATACTACTACTACAACTACTCCCTAACCCATTCAACCAAATGTAAGCCCTATGAAGATCTTCAAACTACAGCAAAGAAAAGGAATCGGGAATGGTAATGTTACAAAACAAGTCTGGTCTTGAAAATACTATTTTGCAAAGATCAGTGTTGGAGAGAAGAAAGAGGAACAGAACAAAACAAAAAAAATTTGAAGAACAAACAATGTTACTGGGTAGACTGGAAAGCCTTCAGTACTATAGTCTGATTCAAATAAGGTACTCAGGTGTCACTTCAAAGACTCTACTTAGGGTACAAGAAGTTTTTCCAATTCGGAAGGGAGTCAGTAATAATGGAGTCTAATTGCAATATCTGCCAGGTCGAGTTTTGGAGAAAAAGAGCCATTTTCCTACGTCCGTTTTGGTCACATGCACTTGTCCCAATGATAGTTCCACTTTCAAAACTCACAAAATCAGGCAATCCACAGAGAGAGCAAACCTGTCTAAATCTCTGTAGTCTAGGAGGAAAACAATCTTCCGTTAAGTTTCTGTGGCCAATTAGAAAGCGTGCTATTTTGTTTGTTCCTCATATTACAATTGCAGCCAAGCCCGTTGACCTCTTCAGCTTTTCGTTTCTCTCACTCAAGACAGCACAAGCAGTAGCACAAAAAATGCCAATAAATACCCTTTCATGTTTATGATGCCATTATCACACTCAACCACTGTGCTGTTTGTAGCGTTGAGTAGTATGTTGAGTGGGTCCTGAGTTAAAACACCTTCACCTTTTCAAAAGCAGGGCTGATTTATACACTTCCAAAACCTGCTAAGTTTCCGCTTCCCTCGAGCCTTCAAACCTAAAACCTAAAACATTCCAAAGTGGTTTTTTCTTGTTTGTGTGTGTGGGTTTTTTTTTGCAAAGAGAAACGTGGATTCGTCTTTTGACACAGTACATCACTAGAGAACAGAGACGTACCCTGATCTACTCTCGCAAACTTCACTTAGTTTGAATTTTTCATTGGTGGGTTTATCCTTCAGATTTATAAACCTTTGAATTGGGAACAGCCTTTGAAATACGCCATGGTCTCGTCAATGCAAAGTCCTGTTATACTTTTCACAAGTTAAAAAAAAACTTTCTCATGTAGATTCGGGATAAATTAAATGCTTTATCTTTTATGTCATGGAAAAGCTCTCCGTAGTCCACTTGTGCTATGTTGTTTGGCATATGAAACAAGAAGAGAGAATTGTCAAGGAACCTTTTCTTTGCGTGTACATCATTATTCAGCAGACAGATGAGTGCAAGCATGAGCTTCCAGGTCTGTGGTTGCCGAGTGTCAGTATCTTGAGTATACCCATGTGAAAAAAAATAGATAACAAAAAAGCTTTCCATTTCTACAAGATTATCTGATTTCTTGGTTTTGCAACGTAAACGACTTGCCAAGGTTTGATGATCTTTGCAATTGATCCCTTTCCCATCTTGTTGTTTTGTTTCAGTTTTATAAAAGTTTATAAACGCCTCTGTAATGATCAGCCAGTAAATATCTGATGCAAACGGCTGTTTGGGTTGTGAGATTTTGATTCCATCGAATACAAGTACCAGTAAACTGAAAAGCGCGGGGAAAGTTGTTTGTGTTTCGAGCCCACATAATTTTATCTTCTAATCCCTCCACTTATTCTTATTCATTTTTTTTATCTTTCTATACTCTTCTTTACAGCTCTACCGCATATCCGTCGCCATATCGTTATTTCAACAACCGGTCCTATCGTCCTTCATCTCATCATCAGTGTCTATGCATTCTAATCTCACGTATTCTCGATTCTCTACTGGTTGCTTCTTAAGCAAAAATGTAACGGTTATGCTTTATAGTCAACCGGCATAGTATCCTCATCCTTTCAAAATCATCTTCATCATCGGTCCATTCTATGTAGATAGAGTCCGTGACTCCTTTGAGAGTGAGTCTTCTCAGCGTCGGTCTAAGCGCCACAACTTTCAGCGTATCGTATGAAAAACGTCTCGGGAACGCTCTGGAAAGTGACCTCAGAAATTCGCCGGTAAATCGAAAAGTGTTCAAGCAACTCAACTTCTGACAGCAAAATACAATTCGAAAATGGTATCTGAATAGTTTTTGAAAGTTTGAAAGTGAAAAACGAAAAGGCAAACTTTTTGTAGCATGCGCAAGTAGGGGAATCCAGGGTGGCGCGTCCCGTCATGAAAGGTTGTGAAATAGTGCGCGCCAAAGAGGAGCGGTACGTTCCGAGGTAATATAAAAACAGCACGCCAACGTGGTGCGGCGTGATGCGAAAAGGTTAATAGCAAAACAAATCAAAATGGTTTGAGATGACTTCAATAACTCCATATGCCCTAAAACTGACAAGCGACTGATTCTATCGGGCCGTGAGGCATGTTAATATTATCTATGCTATATTATAATACAGCATGCTCTATGGGCATTGCAACACAGTGACAAAGCACGTCAACTCTGGCAAACTGACAGTCGCAGTCAGGGGAAGATAATATTCCCATATGGATGAAGTAAAGAAATCCGTGTAAAATGTCTTCGTAGGAGGTTGGCAGGTGCTCTATTGTGGGTTTTTTTTCCTTCTTTCCTATCAAATACCTATCATCCTTATCATCCTTATCTCTCCTTCTCTATTTTTTTGTATTTGTTACTCTCTTTCAACCTCACTACTCTTCGGCACTTATATGACCTTATTGTGTTGCACGTGTCGTTAAACTAATTACTAAGGACACAACGTCGGGCCTGTGACAGGGCTCGAACCCATGGCCTAACTGTCAAGAGTTCTTGATCCTACCCATTAGACCATCAACATCACAATACACAACTATGCTATTTCATGTAGCTGTTTTTACCCCCCCCCCCCCCAATCGGCAGAATTCCTGTCTTTTAGGAAGCGGGTTTCTGACCCTACCTGATAGGGGCAGCTCGGGTTGAGAGGGATTCAACATCCCAGCGTACTCGGGTTATTTTTTACAAGTGGATACACGTCATTTTCCAAAAGCCGGAGAGCCTGAGTCCGATAGTTAAGGAAATATTGACAAAACATTGTGCCACGAATTTTTAACGGCACTATAACTAATATACATAAGGGAATACCTCCTTTGGCTGGTACTAATCAAGGTTTCAATACTCAACCATTCTTGTCGTGTTTTTGCAGTTTACAGGTTAAATAGTAAGAATACTGAATGAAAATGTGGGACAGCGAGGTAAAATCAGACGCTCTTCAAAATAATGAAATCGAAGAAACCAATATTTGTCCCGGCCGTTTTGCAACGTTCATACATTTTTTTAAATACATTTGTTTATTTGTTGTTGTTGTTTTTTTTGTTAGTTTGTTTTGTTTCTTTGTTTGATTTTGTTGTTTGTTTTGGATTTTTCTTTTTTGTTTTTTTTGGGTTAAAAACCTTTTATGTCTAGTCCAAAACACTCATGATATTTCTATGTGGATTTTACTGGAAAATGTTGATCGTGGGAATGAAACAAAAGGAAACAAAAGCCTATTTAAAGAAACAACAACAAAAAAAGAAAATAAAGTGCGCAATATTTGCATTAACAACAAGGGAAGTAACACGTTTATTACTAACTCTGTCCTCAGCAATTATCCAGTTACTTTTCGTGGACTGAGGATGGCGGAGTAGTAGCTGCAGCTGGTTCAGTACCTGTTGGGCCCAGGTTTGAATCTTTTATCAAGAAATTCATTAGGATCCTTTTGTTCACTTGTGTTTCGCCTTCCAAAATGGTCTTTTCGTGTGTGTTTTTCGTGTCCCCATCCAAAAAAACATTAAACAAAAACAAAAACGAAAAAGCCACACAAAAAACGTAGAAAATAAAAACCCAGAAAAAGAACAACCTCAACAAATAACATTAGTAAACAACAACTAAAGCAAGAATATAAAAGCAACATAGCAAATTCTATTCCAATTAGAAACCATATAAACTAGTCAACAAAAGTTAAGGAACGTACTGTAAAAACAGTGATATATTTGCATGCATTCTTTCGAGGTTCTACTTTTACTCGTAAAACTAGATATTGGTGAAATGTTACTCTATGACTAATGGGCTTGTACACACCAGGGTTTGAAGTGCACATGACTCCTGTGCGATGAGCTGGGTAGGGGGCAAAAAGGTCCAATGTTTTCCAATTATCGATTTTTTCTCTCTCGCTCTAACCGTCAGGAAAAATTATGAACGCTCAAAAATCAGTTTTCAAATGCAAGATTCATGTCTCTTGAGTGACTTGCACTAGCTCATTTGCACTGTGGAAACACCATTCTGCTGCTGCAGGGCTAAGCGTAAACATGCCTCCTCGACAGAAATTGTCTGATGTAAACAAAGGACGAGCCATTGCTTGGGTACAAGATGGTGTTTTACTCCGACAAGTTGCTACACGTCCTCGAGTGTTCGTTTCTGTAATTTTACGGTTGATTCAGCGTGTCAACGCCACTGGTAGTACCCAGATCATGTCGACCAAGAACCACTAATGCAAGGGAAGACCGATTCATTCATAGACAGGCTCTACAGTCGAAATCTGCTTCTGCAAATCGCATCCAGATACGGCTGAGAGCGGCAACTTGTGTTAACATTAGTTGTCAGACAGTACGAAGACGTCTTCATTAGTTTGGACTTAATGCACGTCGACCAGCAGTCTGTCAGCGTCTCACCCCAGCACACAGGGCTGCTCGTCTTGCCTTTTACCGACGCCATGTAAGATGGACACGTCAACAGTGAGCAAACGTTCTCTTCAGCGACGAGTCCAGGTTCTCTTTGCATTACACTGACGGTCGTATCAGGGTTTGGAGGCGACCCGGAGAGCGGCTCCTCAATGGAGCCGTCAGAGAAGTGATGCCTTTTGGAGTTGGTTCCGTGATGGTACGGGGTGCTTTCAGTCTGAATCACTGAACACCTCTGTACCATGTGCAAGGGAATCTCACTGCAATACGTTATCGAGATGAGATACTCCGTCCATTAGCACTACCTACTCTGCAGCAGATGGGAACACACGCGGTGTACTAGGATGATAACGCCAGACCTCATAGAGTGTTGCTTGTCCAAAACTTCATGCAGCTGCCTGGCATTAACTGAATGGACTTGCCGGCCTGCAGTCCGGACTTGAATCCCATAGAAAACCTCTGGGATGAGCAGCAACGTCGAGTCAGAGACAACCACCCCCCTCCCTGTTTCAGATGCTGCAGGCAGAGTGGCAGGGGATGCCCCAGAGAGTGTTCACCAACCTCAAGAACTCGATGAGGAGCCGGTGTACTAAGTGCCAGGACAATCGTGGTGGACATACTCATTATTGAAATCATCTGAACTGTTTTGTTTTTGTTGTAGTCAGAAGTTAAAATAGCTTCGAAACAACTTGGCAATTTTGGGATTTGGGATTTTAACCCTTACCGAACTCAATTAACTTTTCTAGCAAGTTAAAATGGAATAACTTTCTTTTTTGTTACTTGCTATACACATGTTGATCAAAATGTGTATAAAATTTCATTGCATGTTGAAGTCTGCTTTCGAAGTTATACACTTTTTCTCAAATAGTCCTTAATTTTTGTTGACTACTTTATATATATATAAATATGTGTGTATGTATGTATGTATGTATGTATGTATGTATGTGTGTGTGTGTGTGTGTGTGTGTGTGTGTGTGTGTGTGTGTGTGTAGGAGCCAATTGCGTTGTAGAACCCAATTGCGTGTCACCTTGTGTGTGTGTGTGTGTGTGTGTGTGTGTAGGAGCCAATTGCGTTGTAGAACCCAATTGCGTGTCACCTTGCCAATTGCGTGGAATTTGAAGGCACCATTTATATTCGCACCAAATCTTATACCGAAATCCTCCTCGAAAGTGCAAAGTGTCGCTGCTTTGCAATGACATCATACCAATTGTGAATCACATTTTCTCCTTCTCTGCACACCATAGTTAGGGCAAAGAGTCTACATAACAAGAGGGTCTACTCCTTTCTTTGAGCCTATTAAAAAAGTGTCCTCAAAATTCGGTGGCGCCCTCTTTGCAAATACGCACCCTTTGCGAACAGAGTTACCCTACTTGTGTTTAAAAAATCAAAGTGAAATTAACAGGTTTTTGAATAAATCAGAATTCAAATTTCCAAAGAACGCTTTTTTAAAATGTTAACGCTGATAAAAAAACCTCTTTCAGGAAGAGGTGACTGTTTTCTTCGTTTAATTTGACTTTAGAATGAAAGGCGAGAGGTCATTAAAAAAAATTTTAAACTAATACTCCGCACTGAATGAACCCGAACAGCTGATGAACAGCAGCAGATCTGCGCACGCAAGGAGGTGCTATTCCTATTCTCCTTCTGGAGAAACGAAAGAGAGCTTCAAAACAGACTGCAGCGCCATCTGAAGCAAAGAGCGGACTTCCGGCGGACACTTTTTTTGGCTGGGTGGACCATTTTGTTTTGTACTATCTTTGGTTAGGGTCTAGTAGATCTATAAGTAAACTATTACCGAGAACCAAGGACTACTATACTGAGTATAGTAGTCCTTGCCGAGAACATGAACGTATGGAAACAGACTGTAACCGAAATGGATTTAGATCTCTTCTTGCGCCAATGTCGTATTTGTGACATAGCTTACTTTATTCCAAACCCTCTCTCTGATTTTAAACACTTTAACTAACTGAACACAACCAAACATTTTGAGTCTAGATGTAGATCTAGATCCAAATAAAGGGGGTGGGAACTACCGAAAAGGCGCCGAACGCTCTTTAACACTTTTCTGAGGTTCTGCAAGAGTTGCTTGAACTACAATATCGGAGTTTTCTCATTCTTCTGTCGGTGGTTGGTGGGTGCTCTGGTATGGTTAGCTTCTTTTTTACTATCAAACATCTATTTGTCCTTATCTCTCCTCCTTCTTTTCTGTGTATGCTACTCCCTGGTAATACCTCTAATGTTCGGCACTTATATAACCTATTCGTCATGCAGGTTCCGTGTAACATCCCCCATCTTGTCATGAAAGAATTACAAAATACTTTTGCGAACAAAGCATTCTGAGCCAAAGTCATTGTCTAAACTTCAATTTCAGCGCTCAATAACTGTGCGCGGTCGTGTATCGCTATCTTTGGTAATCTCGGGCACGATACTGGCAAAGAAATGTTTTCTTCAAAGTGACGTGAAACGGGCAATGGTGCTGCATGGTGCATGGCATTCAGCCTCTTCGCGTATAGAAATTTTGAAATTTACCTCGAAATTGGCAACATGACACGCAATTGGCTCCTAGTCAC
>NW_004797648.1:734491-736692 GCF_000002075.1 Aplysia californica | reverse complement strand
GTGTTTCAAATGTGTAAATAAAACTGCTCCTTTTTATCTACAAGAACTTATCAGTATATATAAACCAGGGAGAAACCTAAGATCATCGAACGATAACACCCTACTTGTGACACCTGTAAAATCATACAAATCATATGGAGAGAGATCTTTCTCATATCTTGGTCCATTTATGTGGAACAGATTACCCATGAAACTAAGACAAATAAGAACACTTGATAGCTTCAAAAGACATCTTAAACATTTTCTGTTCCTACAGGCCTATCCTTCATAAGCTTTTAACGTTATCTTTCATTACATTTGTTCTTTTCCTATGTCTTGATGAAAATAGTCTGTGTGTGTGTGTGTGTGTGTGTGTGTGTGTGTGTGTGTGTGTGTGTGTGTGTGTGTGTGTGTGTGTGTGTATGTGTGTGTATGCATTAATGTATATTGCTTGAGAAGAAAGGAAGTAGTAAGAAAGGTTTTTGAAAAATGGGTATTCCAATGTAAAGCGCATTGAGCTACTTTTTTTGGAAATGCGCTCTATAAATGTTATATATTATTATTATTATTATTATTCCTATTCTCCTTCTGGAGAAACGAAAGAGAGCTTCAAAACAGACTGCAGCGCCATCTGAAGCAAAGAGCGGACTTCCGGCGGACACTTTTTTTGGCTAGGTGGACCATTTTGTTTTGTACTATCTTTGGTTAGGGTCTAGTAGATCTATAAGTAAACTATTACCGAGAACCAAGGACTACTATACTGAGTATAGTAGTCCTTGCCGAGAACATGAACGTATGGAAACAGACTGTAACCGAAATGGATTTAGATCTCTTCTTGCGCCAATGTCGTATTTGTTACATAGCTTACTTTATTCCAAACCCTCTCTCTGATTTTAAACACTTTAACTAACTGAACACAACCAAACATTTTGAATTGGAACCAAAAAAAATCATCTACATCTAGTCTAGATGTAGATCTAGATCCAAATAAAGGGGGTGGGAACTACCGAAAAGGCGCCGAACGCTCTTTAACACTTTTCTGAGGTTCTGCAAGAGTTGCTTGAACTACAATATCGGAGTTTTCTCATTCTTCTGTCGGTGGTTGGTGGGTGCTCTGGTATGGTTAGCTTCTTTTTTACTATCAAACATCTATTTGTCCTTATCTCTCCTCCTTCTTTTCTGTGTATGCTACTCCCTGGTAATACCTCTAATGTTCGGCACTTATATAACCTATTCGTCATGCAGGTTCCGTGTAACATCCCCCATCTTGTCATGAAAGAATTACAAAATACTTTTGCGAACAAAGCATTCTGAGCCAAAGTCATTGTCTAAACTTCAATTTCAGCGCTCAATAACTGTGCGCGGTCGTGTATCGCTATCTTTGGTAATCTCGGGCACGATACTGGCAAAAAAATGTTTTCTTCAAAGTGACGTGAAACGGGCAATGGTGCTGCATGGTGCATGGCATTCAGCCTCTTCGCGTATAGAAATTTTGAAATTTACCTCGAAATTGGCAACATGACACGCAATTGGCTCCTAGTCACGCAAGTGGGTCATATATATAGTATGTATGTATGTTTTTTGTTTTTGTAAAGTGTTTTACGGCGCTCGCAACTGCATAGGTCATATGAGCGCGCGGGACACACCTAATATTTTCAGTTGGTAGGAAATTTTGAATTTTGCCCGGGTGGCGGCCGAAGCCTACTCTTATCGATTTTAGACCACCAAGGGATCTTTAACGTGCGCAATTTGCACACGGGCCCTCCGAGATTTTTCGCCCTTGTCCGAGAAGGCTAGGTGTAGATCTTTCCTACCAGAAGATCAGGGGTGTGGCAGAAAGACAGCAGTAAGGAGGGGCCAAGGAGTAGCAGTAGAAAGGCTGCAGAGAGAGTCAGGAGCCCAGAGGAGGGGGCAAAGGAGGTGTGGGGGTGGGGGAAGAAAGTGGACATGAAAGCAGACAACAGAACATTGTTAGAGATCAGGAAAGGATGTGAAAGGAGACAACTTTAGAGAAGAAAATTTTTTGGTCGCTACCCGGAATCGAACCCGGGACCTTTGAATGAGAGGCCAACACCTTAACCTCTAGGCCACGAGAGCCCCCTCTCTCTATGATGTGTGCCTATCTGACCGAAATAAAATAAAAACATGTCTCCTCTCAGAAGCATCGTTTTGAACCAGCTGTCGGCTTTCGGAAACCACCCACGGATGGGAGTAAGGCAGGT
>NW_004797648.1:732364-733393 GCF_000002075.1 Aplysia californica | reverse complement strand
AATCCCCTCACCTCCTATGCCCCTTCCTCTGGGCTCCTGACCCTTTCTGCTGCCTTTCTGCTGCCTTTCTGCCGCTACTCCTTGGTTCCTTCTTACTGCTGTCTTTAAGCCACGTCCCTGATCTTAGGTAAGGTAAGATCTAACAGCTAGCCTTCTCGGATAAGGGCAAAAACCTCGGAGGTCTCTTGTGCATTTTGCGCACGCTAAAGATCTATTGATATTCCAAAATCGATAAAAGTAAACTTCAGCCGCCTCCCGGGCAAAATTCAACATTAATAGAAAGATAGATAATCAACGTCCGACCTGCTTAAGCGGGCGCACACTTGTCTGGTCTATGGCATTTGCTTGATCGTATCGGAACCGAAGGAAAAACTGGAAGATTCAGATGCGTCAGACAAAATTTGGAAAGAGCAGAATAAAATCTGAATCCCCGAAGCGATGAAACCATAAGCTCATGTCATGCTAAAGCAGTGAAACCGTAGACTTGATTTTTGACGTAAGCATTAAGTAAGTTCCCTCTCCATTATTATATTACTAAATTGTTTTCTCGTGTCGAATCACAAGGGTAGTGTGGTGAGTTAACAGATGATTATAGGGGTTATACGTTTCGCTGTCGCATGTAGGACAGCGCAGTTCGATCTCAGAGGGGGAAGAATTTGTATCGAGCATCTCGATCTATTTGCTGGGATGCTGTATCAATCTCAGCCCCAGTTGGTCCTGACAAGTAGGATCTGCAGCCCGCCTCCTAAATGTACTAAATAGTGTTGATACTTACTTGCTTTTACTTTTTAAAAATCTTGTTTCTATCTCTGATATCCTTAGGATATTGATGGGAGGTTTAGGCTTCGGCCATGTGTGTGGCGTCTGTGATTGAAATGGCATGTTTTTCCAAGACCATTTTAACCCCATCCAGCTTGGTCTTCCTCAACTGTGTCGATAGGGTTATAAAATATTCAGTATTATAAAAGAAATAAAAGAAAAAAACGCACAATCACACACACACACACACACACACACACACACACACAC
>NW_004797648.1:730629-731924 GCF_000002075.1 Aplysia californica | reverse complement strand
TCAGGAACAGGAGAAGTGGACTTTAAGACGATAATTACGTTCTTAGGTGAGCGTCACAGACTACTGGTAACAAACCACCTGGAATCTGACATCAACATTTTTCTGAGAAAACTTCTCATTCGTTTTGTTGTTGTTGTTGTTGTTGTTGTTGTGGGTTTTTTAAATTGTTCATACCTATCAAGAAACATGCTGTAGTGAATCGATTGGGAGGTGGCCTATTCTCAACCGTAGAATTACAGAGTTTTATCTGACACTTTTGGGCTGTTTTGAGTGACTAAGACCATGAGGTCAGAAACCAAATTATGTTCCATATAAAAACAGTAAGACTATTCGGTGTCACCATCAAGATATTTAAAGAACTGCATTTGAAAAAGCTTGACACGTTGTGAATCTCAAGATGTTTTACGTCAAATTTCTCAAAACTTGTGTACTGAGCAGATAGAATTTGGTAATTCTAAGGTAGCGAGTTGTATACTCTAAGAGCGGGTACTTTTGTCATGTTTAAAGACCACACTTAAAGCTTTGAAATCCTTTCAACAATATTAGCATAATAGTATAGAACACAGCGTCGGAAGAAGCTCAATAAATGTCCTATGCTCCAGGAAAGAACAATTTTTCAGGAGAGATTAAAAACCGTTTTTTTCTTTTACCAATAATTCCAAACATTATTTTTTGTCCTTGTTTAATTTGTACTCAAGATTAAAAATTAGAATTTCGATAAGAAATTTCTCGATCACCTGCAGCCGCTACAACCGGTTAAGAAGCTGCAATAGTCAGATTTTGGTCAAAACTTTGGACCTAGTACATCTGAAGGGATGGTCGTCCACAGGTTCACTTCCGAGAGAGACTGCTTATAACATGTGTTAGGACACCGCAGAATCAGGCGCGCGTCAATTAATTTGGCATGCGGATTGGTATCATCTTAAAGCTTGTTCATAATGTGTCTTGTTTTCGATGGCCTATGATATATCTGGGTAAAAGTCGAGATATTTATGATTGAAAGAGGTAGGGGTCGAATGGTTTAAGAGGTAAAAACTTCAGCGAGAATATGGCCACCAAAATGTGGCGACTTTCACGTCTTGAGATTCTTTGGAGAATTAAAAAAAAATACATCTTGTGTGCCTTTAACCAACATATATTTTAGTAAATCCACACTGGAACTCATATTTAAACGAATATAAAAGGTACTAAGTCCCAAACCAAAAAAAAAGCCAAAAGAATTACACCCCTAAAACTTCTGAAAAGTTGTCCAGCGTGTAGGCATTTACATATATTATCTTTTATTATTATTATAA
>NW_004797648.1:727372-729172 GCF_000002075.1 Aplysia californica | reverse complement strand
TATCTATCTATCTATCTATCTATCTATCTATCTATCTATCTATCTATCTATCTATATATCTAACTGAGCCCCTAGTATCCCTAATTATATTATTGTAAAACAAAAGAGAAATCATGATTAGAATTTGCACTTCACGATGATTCTGTTGAAAATTCCCCCCAAAATTAAGATCCAGGAGATGAAAGAAGTTGTATGAGCAGTTTTTTTCAGCGTGTCTTCCTTCACACCTTCAGAACAAAGACAGTTTTTGGGTGGTTTCTTTTTGTTTCTTTTTAAAATGAGGAAACAGGGAAAAAAATAAATGTTGTTTCAAATGAAAGCTGTTCATGCAAGCGATGTCTCCTTAATCGGATTTTGAACCGATAGTTTTTTCGATCAAGCGCTGATTGCCAGCAATCTTTCTCTTGTTGATGCCAGTGACAAAATTCTGTCCAAAAATCGAAAGGTTCCTTCTACAAAAATAATGTTTTGGACATATATCCTTCTTATCTTCGACCCCGCCAAAATTAAGTAGTCCTGATTTTCTTTCTTTTTTTAGATAACTATTATTTCTTTTAAATGTTTGATATTGTCGAAGCCGAAGACAACAAGAAATGTGACACATTTGGGGTTTCATCAAGCCACAAAGTAGAGAAAAAAATAAACATATTATTATTATTATTGTTTTAGTCTAAAAATGGATTTTACCCGTCCTCTTATTTTTATTTGTTTTATTTGTTTTATTTATTTTTTTATTTTTTTATTTTTTTTTGTGGGGGGAGTTTGTTTGATCTTTATAAATTTGTTATGAGAATCAATTAATCATTCAATCCACCAAAAATAGTAGTTTTCCAGAAAATACCCAAAGTGTTACCTTCTCGCAAAAACATCATCCGGTAGCTCATTGACGTCACAAGACGTGCAGGGTACCCGTGGAGATCTGCGGTACATGCTCTCGGCTTGCGATGACGTCACACACAGGGCAGCCACCAGAGCTAGGAAAAGAACGATGACGTAGGCGGAAGAGGAGCGGGAAAACATGGCGCGTTTTGTTGTTGTTGTTGTTGTTGTTGTTGTTGTTGTTGTTTCTTTCCGATGTAACTGAAATAAACAGAAATAATCACTTTGAGTTAAAGTTTGGATTGTGGGATGATTCTTACATAACTTGTTGGACCACAACAAATGTGTTTGCGTCGACAGGGGCCATAACCACGCTTGCAGAAAAACAAAGAAACAAGCAAACAAACAGAGAAAGAAAAGCAAACAAATAAACATACAAATGAACAACTGAACTAATAAACATAAAAGCAATAAGCCAAAAAACAACAACAAAAAACAAACACACAAATAAATAAAAACAATCACGAGATCTTAAACTATACTCGTTTATTGGTCAGAGTTGGTTCATTAGTTGGATTTTATCTTTAAAACTCCACGTAAATACTGTAATTTTCTTTAATGCTTAGTACGTATACGAGTTATCCTGAGTTCGTGTGAATGCTTGTCGTATGTATCTCCTTTGGTCTACGTGTCTGCGTTCGCGTGTTTTGTTAAAGACCTTTCGCGTGCATGCTCAATCTTGTTTACCAATAGACAAGAAGAAGAAAAAAGTCCTTGTGAAGAAATATTCCAAATATTCAAACATTAATGTCTTGTCTCTGCGCCAATTGACACCAATCTTGAACGCAAGCTAGAACATAGATCTGCATCCGGATTTGTTTGGATAACGTTGTTTTTACTTTTCTGCACTCTTCTTCGGGATTTTAAAGAGGCTTTTTATATAAAAATATACACTCTCTTTCTCTTTCTCCTCCCTCCCGC
>NW_004797648.1:725757-726780 GCF_000002075.1 Aplysia californica | reverse complement strand
CCCCCCACCTCCCCCTCTCTCAGCCTCCTCATTAGTACGACCCCCCCGTAGGCTGTCTCCCTCTGTAAGGCTTCCTGGAAGGAGCCTCAACACAACGGACACTTGGCGTCATGATGAAGACCTAAGAGACCACCACACACCTCGCTATCTCAGAACTACAAAGTTCTATCTGCTCAGAGCTTAGTTTTAGTTTTAGTAAGTGTTTTACGGGACTTGCAAATTGCAACACAAGAAGGTCATAGAAGTGCCGAAGATTAGAATTGTTACAAGAGAATAACAAGCACAAAAAGAAGGAGGGGAGATAAAAACGATAGATGTTTGATAGGAAAAAAGAAGCAAACCACACCAGAGCACCCGCCAACCACCCACACTCAGTGCTTAGTTTTGAGAAATTTGACGTCAAAGATTTTGAGTTTTTCAATATGTCAAACATTTTTTAACGCAATTCTTCGAATATCACGTAATAATCTTACGATTTTTATAGAGCAGACAGAATATTTATTGGCTTCTGACCTTAGGGTCGTATTACCTGAGAATAGCCTAACGTGTCAGATAGAGCTTTGTAATTCTGAGGTAGAGGGTAGAGGACTATTGCGTATGACACGAGGCTGGCATAACACAGCACAGTCCGCTTAACCGAAATCTGCAAGGCTGCTGGACTTTCTTCGGTTTATCCGGACGGGTTTTCGGTTTAAAGAGGTGGTTCAAATAGCAAATATATTATTTTATCGTCCTGATCTCTGTATTCTCCTTTTTTATCGTATGTAGTACCTTCATTCTGCGGTACTTATGTGATCATATTCTGCTTCATATGCCGTAAAACACTTATGTAAAACTCTTATTAAAACTAAACTAAATAGGGAAGAAAGAAAAATAACGGAAGTTCTAGATCTAGAGCTTTGTATTAACCGTTTTCCGTTTAAGCGGACTCCATTGTATTCCAGGAAATGTCATGCTACAGTAAAACACGACCCACAAAGAAAACAGATGGAAACGGAGGGGGGGGAGGTTAAAAAGTGGGGG
>NW_004797648.1:724226-725445 GCF_000002075.1 Aplysia californica | reverse complement strand
GGGGTTTTTTTCGGGGGTGGGTGAGAGATTTGGAGGGAGTGTAAAATTTTGGTGTCAGGGTCTTGCTTTGAAATTGTGTGGTGTTATGTTCATAAGCGCGGGTAGTTGGTGGGTGTTCTGGTGCAGTTTGCTCCTTTTTCGCCTACCAAATATCTGTCGTCCTTACCTCTCCTTCTTTCTTTGTGTGTTTGTTCCTCTAATCTTCAGCACTTATATTACCTAATAATGTTGCAAGTACTAAGTACCGAAAACACTTACTAAATGAATATTCTTTAACATATTATCGTTCTTGAGCCCGAACGGTAGGTGAGCGCTCTAGTGATGTTTCCTCATTTCTTTCCTGTCAAACATCTGTCGTTCTTATAGCGTCTCCTTCTTTTGTATGCTTTTCTCTGATACAGTAACACCTCTAATCTTCCGAACTAATATAAAATGTATTTGTGTTGCAAGTGCCACAAAACGTCCACCAAAACGCAACTGTTCACGAGCCGATACTTTCATGAACTAAAGCAAAGCTTCAAAGTTGAGACAACCCCCCGGGGCAGTGCCACTGACTGTTGTGTCTTTAGGCCATTCCCAAAGGGGGGACTTTTCTCGTTCAATCATAGTAGAATAGTAAATGGGCTGACTCATGTCACGCTCATAACTGTACCTGATCTACAACAGGGAACTGCTGCTTTTTCTTTCCTGATTGTTTTTTCCTCTACTTCTTTTGTATGTTTGTCACACTCTTGTGACCTGATATTTCCGAGGTGCCTTGATAGTCTAAGCAGACCTTGTGTTGTTGAAGCTAGAGAGGTGAGCAGTCTAAGTCTGATTGCTTCTCTGTTGACACCCACCCCTTGGCGCTCATATGACCTTATGCAGTTGCGAGCGCCGTAAAACCTCTACTATAAAAAGTGGAGACTGACCTTTATTATTTTTTTAAAAACCTAACGACTGATCGTTACTTCCCACCTTCTTCAAATCATCCTGAGCGTTTATTCCGTTGTGTATATTCTAAGAGCACTTAGACTCCGCAGTGTCTATTCCTTTTAAACACACATACACTAACAAACAAATAAACACACACAAATAAATGCGCACACACTCGCACACGCGCACACATACAGACACACGCACGCACGGACACTCACACATACTCACATATCCATACGCACACACACACACACATCTCATCTCTGATTTTGCCCTCTAGATATACCTCTCTATGTATCTA
>NW_004797648.1:722307-723550 GCF_000002075.1 Aplysia californica | reverse complement strand
AATCCGCGGGTTTTATTTTATTTTATTTTTTTCGGGTGGGGGGGGCATGGGCAATTTCTTTCTTTTTTTTTTTTTTGGGTAGACGCCCGTAAAGTCCATTTAAAACACTTTTGTGTGTGTTGATTTTACTGAAAACCATTGATTTAAGGCACCCAAAAATTTAAATTTTCAGTTTCCTAGGACTGTCAGGCTGTGGAAGTTACGAAGGTTTGACGGCCATTTTCTCGCTATTTTTACCTCTGAAACAAAGCAACCCTTATTGCCTTCAATCGCAAATATTTCAGCTTCTATTCAAAATACATGGATATTTTTTCACCAAAAGGAAAGCAAATAAACAGGCTAATGATATCAATAACCTAATATGCAAAAATATTGACGAACGCCTGATTTCATCACGTCATGACACAAATGTAACGTCCCCCATTTGACCCAATAAGCATATCAAGGGGCCATCACCCTGTCTACGCCAGATTTTGGGTCGCTGTTATAAATCCCTCCCTCGTTAGCTATCAAAGTAATTTCTCGCGACACGAGGCAAAAAAGTTTTTATTCGAAATACGTTAAGCCTAATTACCCAGTAATTTTCCTCGCTTTGGAGCAATCTTTGCGTTTCAGGGGTAGCATGTGCCCCTGAGGTAACGAAATCGGGGTTAGGGGGGGGGGGGGGTAGTGTTAAGGTGATGCATGCATGTCTGTTTTTAACCATAATAATTATTGATATGTTCTGCAATTATGATCGATTTTTTTTCAGAAAATAATTGATTTGCGACAGCTTTTTTTTCTATTTGTGTGATCTGAAGAATAGAATGTAGCCCTAAAAGCAGTGCATCTGTAAAAAGCCTTAGTAAGTGGCCTCAATCACCTTATATAGAACACTCATTTGTTAGATAAAGCTTCTATAATTTAAAAGTACAGGTTGCAAACATAATATCTTTTATCATGGGTCAAACATTACTTATTTCTGTTTTTGGACAAGTCAGGTGGGGAGGAATTAACAATTTCCTGACTGTGCATCTGTGTTCGGGAGTAAAAGTAAAAATGTTCAGGCTGCTCTTGTTCCGAGTTACTTGTACCCGGGAGGGACAACGGAACAGCGGGACGAGGCTAGGGTTACATACGCAGCAGATACGATTTCGTAGAGGGACTCTTTCTTCTTCTTCTTCTTCTTCTTCTTCTTCTTCTTCTTCTTCTTCTTCTTCTTCTTCTTCTTCTTCTTCTTCTTCTTCTTCTTCTTCTTCTTCTC
>NW_004797648.1:712786-720902 GCF_000002075.1 Aplysia californica | reverse complement strand
TTGTTTTCTTCACGGCTCATCCTTCTTCTTCTCTTCTTCTGGTACATATCATGGTGGTGGGAATCTGCTCTTCTTCTTCTGAGTTTTCCGTGTTCTGAATCTAATCTACAAACTTCTTCTTCTTCTTCTTCTTCTTCTTCTTCTTCTTCTTCTTCTTCTTCTTCTTCTTCTTCTTCATCATCTTCTTCATCTTCTTCATCTTCTTCTTCTTCTTCTTCTTCTTCTTCTTCTTCTTCTTCTTCTTCTTCTTCTTCTTCTTCTTCTTCTTCTTCTTCTTCTTCTTCTTCTTCTTCTTATTATTATTATTATTATTATTATTATTATTATTATTATTATTATTATTATTATTATTATTATTATTATTATTATTATTATTATTATCATCATCATCATAATCATCATCATCATGAAAAAAATACTTGGCCTAAGGTTTTGATGACACCCGGTTTTCAAATATTCACAAACAGGAACTGATTTTGCCCTTTGCAGTGGTTCTTTGCTTTTGCTTGCACAGTATTTTGGGGAAATCCCCCCCAAAAAGGGGGTGGGGATTGCTTTGGGGTTTTTGGGTTGTTGTTTTTTGTTGTTGTTTTTTTATGGGGGGTTCTCGTTTTTAAAATGTATTATTGAACGCTGATCATCATTGACTATTACTTTTCTTGGAAGAGGATTGTCAAACTAAAGTGATATCATGGTACTGTTTTTTTAACCACGTAAACAAACCTCGTCCATCCCCATTCCCCACCCAAAAAATTTGAATACTGAGTTTTTGAAAATAATAATCAAATTAATTAAACAGATAGTAAATAAATAAATAAATAAATAAATAAATAATAAATGAATGAATAAAAGAATAAAAGAATAGATAAACCAAGAAATAAATAAATGAAAGAAAGAAATATAGAAAAAGAGAAAGAAAGAACGAAAGAATAACAACCAGAAGGCCTGAACCCCTTCACTACATGGCTCTAGAATTGAGTAACGGGGAAGGTCTAGAAGAAAAAAATAGAGCATTCCTGCGTTTCCTAAATGTCAGTGTATGGCCATTCAAATTCACTGTGGTCTCCTTTTTTAGTAGACTGAAAATATTTGGAAACGTTGTTATTCTCTCTCAAACGAGAGCCAAATGACGACAGACCCCTCAAAGCAAGCGGCATGGAGCTGATCACGCAGAGACTGCCACTGTGTTAAGAAAACAGTGCCCTGCCCTTTACACTCCCCCACATTATTTTTAAATAATACAAATTATATTAAGTTCTCTCAGTATCTTTTATGTTCTCTCATTATCGTTTATTCATGCTGTTCTGTTCTGTAAGAATTTATGACTGTGTAAATTCATCAATGTGTGCGAATGTGTCTGGGTAAGCTTTGTGGGATTGTCTTTACTCAAGGATGTACTGGAGAGAGAGAGAGAGAGAGAGAGAGAGAGAGAGAGAGAGAGAGAGAGAGACAGACAGACAGACAGACAGACAGACAGACAGACAGACAGACAGACAGACAGAATGAGATAGAGAGAAAGAGGAATACTATAGGAGCTGTGCGCTGTATATTTTTGTTCGTTGTATTATTGTACAGCGCATTGACCACTTCTTTGAGGAAATGCGCCTTATAAATGCAATTTATTATTATTATTAGAAACTACCCTTAGCCACTCTAACTTGATGGACATAATTTTTTAAAAGTAATTACCTACTTTTACTGATTAAAAATACCCCCATCTAACTGTGAAAAATTTAGTTCACTTAGAAAAGCAAACTTCATGCTTACTACATATATATTATAGCTTAGATCGTCTTCTGCCAAAAATTGCTGAGTTTTATGTTTCAAAATAAAAGTATTCAATTGTAGTTAAGCTCCAGTGATTAATCATGACGTACGTAAATGAAAGAAACCGTAAAAATGAATAAATCTGTTTATTTTTAATTTAATACTGAGTCCTATAGAACCTGAGCTCCTGCAACAACAAACTTTAAACTATCCTTTGAGGCCAATGATATTTTCACTGAGGCGTCGGTACAGCTAATTGGGGGTAATTGTTTTGTTTAAAAAAATGTTTTTTGGGGGCTGTTTTTAGGGGGGGGGTTGTAAGTGTAGACGTAGGGAGAAGAGGGTCGGGGTTGGAAACAGGATTGGGGTTTGGGAACAGATGGGGAAGCTGGGGGGAAAGAGAGGATGAGGTAGGGAGGACAGGGAATGGAATGAATGAGTGAAAGGGGGTGAAGAGTTGTATCAGCACCACCCACCATCCTTTTGCTCCCCCACACACCACGGAAAACAAGCCAGGAAATAACACGTGCTTCCGCGACTGTACTGTTAATGCAATGACTAAATTATCCTTTTTTCTTCTATTTTGTCTAAACCATCACACCCCTGTACCTGTACATCCATACACTCTTATACAGACTCACAAAGACAAATACACACACACACACAAACAAACACAACTCACTCACTAACACACACACACACACACACACACACACACACACACACACACACATACAAACTCACTCACACAGAGACACACAGACACACACACACACACACACACACACACACACACACACACACACATACAAACTCACTCACACAGAGACACACAGACACACACACACACACACACACACACACACACACACACACACACACACATATACACACACAAACACGCACGCACACGCGCGATACAAGCAATGAACAAGTAATATGGGATAAATAAAACAAACCCATATTACTACTTGCAGGGTTATTTGAGATACCAGCAAAGCACGATGTTAAACAAAAGAAACCAGATTCACCTTCAGATAATTTGAAATAGGTCCACAGCATACCTATACACTACACAGAACTACAAAGTTCTATCTGACATTTTTGGCCGTTTTGAGTTACAAAGACCATGAGCTCAGAAAGCAAAATTAATGTTCTAGCTGTTCTGTCAAAATTGTAAGGATATTCGGGGTCGTTATTAAGAAACAACAAGAACAGAGAAAAGGTGGGAACAACACCTGTCCTCCACTACATCAGAAGGCAAACAATCAGGTGGTTTGGACATCTCACGCGTATGTCACCTAACCAGTTTGCCAGTATAGCCTACTACAGGAAATATCAGGGTACAAAGCAAGAGGAAGACCAATAAAGACCTGGATCCAGGGTGAGAAGGATACCCTGAGAACGTTCAATATCCCACCCAGCCAGGCCATCAAACTTGCTAGAGACAGGAAGCTCTTTCTCCTCTCGACGCCATAGAGGTACAAGAGGACGGATAAAGTAAAGTATTAAGATATTAAAAGTATTTTATTTGAAAAAGCTTGACATTATTGTATTAAGCAGATAGAACTAATTCTGAGGTAGCGTATAGTGCTCAGTGGGTGAAAGGCAGGTGCTCAAGGGTGGTTTTCTCCTTTCCTATCATACATGTATCGTCCTTAACTGTCCTCCTTCTTTTCTTTGTATGCTACTCTCTCGCTTACCTCTAATCTTCGGCATTTACATGAGCTATGTGTTTTGCAAGTGCTTTAAAAACTCTTACTAAAACAAAACAGCCAATACAGCGCTAAAGGTTTACAAGTAAATGATCTTATTTTGTATCAACTTTCCATCAAGATAATGTAGTTTTATAAAAATAAAACATACTATATTTAGATAAATTTTATTCGTTTAGAAGCACAACATGAAGAGTTCATAGCTCAACAGTAACATGCTTACAGGTGAACGACCTTGATTTGCTTCAATTTTCCGTCAAAATAATGTTGTTCTTTTGAAAAGGAGACTAACCCACATTTGGAGCACAACATAAGTAGTTTAAATGTATAGCGCTACATGCCTCTAAGACGTGAATGACGTGGATTAGCTTCAGCGTCCCGTCAGAACTAAGTATCCTTCCTTTGTCTCCGCTGTTAGCGATACTACATAAAGTCATTCACGATCGTGCAGTCGCCTGGACACCGCCTCAATCTCTGAGACAGAGGAAATCCTTCAAGCTCAAACGTTAATAAGAAAAGTTGAGGACTTTTGTTTTTCCTTCTGCTTCTGCTCCAGAGAGCAATCGGAGAGAAAAACAAAACTCATCTAGCAATAAAGGCGAGCGGTGTCGGTGGTTGATAGGCCTATTAAATACGTGCCTGTGTCCCCCCTACAGGACAGCGCGTCTAAACTGACCACTTCCGACCAAAACCTGTTGACCGGAAGTCATTGCAGCGGAGTGACGGATCACTGGGAAGGTCTCATTTGAACATTGGAGCTCTGATCATCCCGGGCATGCAAGCACGGTGACGTCATAATCCCAGCCCATCAAAGGCGAACGTCAGATCTGCTCTGTGATTAGCTTACAGGATAACCACAAAAGGGGAGCCGTCTTCATAAAAACTAGAAACTAAGAGATGAATTTTTTTAAGAGAAAAAAAGATCTAACAGCAGCCAAGACACACGCAAAGGCGCGCATAAAAAAAGAGTTGTAAAATCCGTATTATTTCTTGTTTAAAATCAGCCTGATGAAGGGGTTAATGAAATAGGTGGTTTTTGCGGTAAACGCTGAAAAACAAAATGTTTTTATTTGTCGTTTTTACATATTCCAAATGTTTTTTTTAACAAAAACCCTATGTCAGTAAACGCATAGAACCGGCGTATGATTGTGTCCTTGGGAATGGCACTTTACACAAATTTTCCTCACTTCACCCATGTGAGAATGGGTACCCGACCATAGACAGCGAAAGATCTTGTCAGTATGTTAGTGTTTTAGCACCTATAAATGGCCGCTTGCACTGTATGCTTCCCAGGAAGTTGAGGTTGTTTCAGAATGCTCTCAGGTCTGCTGGAGTAATAGTATAGATTGTGAAGCGCATAGAGCTTGCTGTTGAGAGGGGAATAGCGCTATACAAATGCTATCTATTATTATTATTATTATTATTACCTGTAAAGTGCTTTGCTATCGTATAGGAGACCTGATTCGATGCCCTCGTGTAAAAACACTTCATTGATTATCTCGGTGTTCCTCCAGCCGAGATGCTGTATTTGTTCTAGTCTGGGTTGACATTTACAGGTGGGTTCGAAATGCACCTCCTATATATTATAATCTGAATTATTAAGTCGACATAGGGGAAACAATATCTAATATTTTAAACAAGTAAAAAGCATAATAGAAATTAAGTCAATCCAAACAAGCAAATTACAAATGATCAGACAAAAGTGTTTGTCTGTCGGCGCTGCTTTCTGAGCTGTGTTTTCTTGATATGGTTAAAAACTTCATCCTTGATCTAAATTGTGTCAGAGAAGGTGTATAAACACCATTCTAATATTTTAAAAGGTTAGTGGACATCTTGCTCAAAGACCGACTCCACTGAAGCCCCACTTCGTATCACGACCAGAAGATTCCAGCGTTAAATGTGCCGCACTAAAGGCCTAATACTACACTATAGTGTGGTCAAAGATTGGTGACGCAACTTATTGCCAAATATCTCCTATACTATCGAACACAGACTACCTAGCTTTTGCACAATGTCTTATATCAATTCGTCTTAATAGACGAATATTCTTTTCAAGCACCTCTACACCATGTTACTAGAAAATTCCTTAATGAATAATAATGAACAATTCAACAAGATGGTTTTTACAGATTTTAAAAAGTTAACAGCTTGGCAATATCGCTTTTAAACGCACGTCCGTCATTTTTCTTTCAAAATCGTGACATTATTTTTATTGAAATCATGTTTTGAGAACCTTAACTTAAGGCTTAAGTGCACAAAATATGTTCACTAAAAAATTATCAATTTCTTGTAAAAAAAAAAATCTTTGCCACTAAAAAGTGTCGTTGGTGAGCTGTGACATAGGCCACATACGTATACAAAATGTGTGTGAGAAGGGGGAAGTGCTGTGAACAATCACTTTCTCCGCATGACAGAGATTTATAGTATTCTATTTAAATTAATAAAGAAAATGTTTAATTTAGCCTCAATTGTTGTGGAAAAATATGATTAAGTTAAGACAAATTGATACAAACTGAAGTGCAAAGTATGGGTGACACTGATATACCCGTTAATAGAGATATCTGAGGACATGTAGCGCCACGAATTTTTGACCGCACTATAGGTCAAAGCAGTTGGCCAGCGGTTTGTCCTGTGGACTGTGACAATAAGACAAATAAGACAACCCCCCCCCCCCCCCCCCACCAAATGGACACACTTGAAGGGAACAAGAAAATAAAAACAAAAACAAAACAAAAGATGTCACTTTGGGCAATTTTGAGAAAAACCCAAACGGACTGCTAGACGTGGTTGGTTGGCGGGTGTCCTGGTGTGATTTGCTCCTTCTGTCCTATCAAACATCTAATAACCCAATCGTATTGCAGGAGGAATCTGAACTGGAACGCCACACCTCTTTGAGAAATTCACTTCGTTGACAGAGCCGTTTGGCCAACAAAGGCATCTAATAATAATAAATAGCATTTGTATAGCGCATATCCCCGCTCAACAGCGGGCTCTATGCGCTTTACACTATATTATTACCCCAGCAGACCATAGAACACTCAGAAACATTCTCAGCTTCCCGGGAAGCATACAGTGCAAGCAGCTGATTAAGCGCTCAAACACTAACAAACGGATAAGATCTTTCGCTGTCTATTGCCGGGTATCCATTCCCACCTGAGTGAAGTGAGGGAAATTCGTGTAAAGTGCCTTTCCTTAGGACACAACGTCGGGCCCCCTGACAGGATTCGAACCCTCGACCTTACGGTTGTGAGTCTGAGAGCCTAACCACTAGACCACTGACGCCACTCAATTTAAAACAATTTGCTCCAAACAGACGGCGGCCCAACGTCTTGATTGCTGGCTGATGTTTTGGTTCTCATAGACCAGGCATGGGCAAACAACGGTCCTAGGGCAATTTCAGCCTGGCCCCCGAGTCGTCCCATAATTATTAATAACGAATGTAGCCCGCGGGGAGTTGATAATAAATAAAAATAAAACTGTCCGTGTTGAAAATCAAAACTGCTAGTTTCCGTCTCAGTTGGAAGCAATAAACGATTCAATACCGGTACTTTATCTCACGAAATGCCCTCGAGTGGCATGCTGTGATGTCTGTTTAAGTCTCACATTTGAGAGCTTGGGTATTTCAACCGATTTCATCCAATTTTCTCCTGCTTTGGCCAGAGAGATAATATTCGGAAGCGTTTAAATAAGTCAATGACTTGGACGCACTTGCATATGCTACAAGGTTAAGGGAAAGGCGGAATCTCCGAAGTTAATTTCATGAATGATGCTCTTTTTCTAAAGTTAAAACACAACTCTGTGGATACATTCGCCATTATAGCTGACACTGAATGATTCATAGATCTTTATTGTTATGAAGACAAAATTAATCACTACTTGTCTAGTCTAGAGACCGCCCCAACTTGGCGGAAATTCAGGCTTGCTTGTTTACTTTGTTACATTTTCATGGCTCGTACCAAGAATATTGTGTTCTAAGAATATAAGTACGGATCTGGACTGAAGGGGTACAACATTCCAGCAGGAAGTTCATGAGATACTCAATAAAAATCCTGTCCGCATGGATATCGAACGGCAGGGCTCTGCATATGGCGACATAGCATTATCCGCTATAGCCCTAATGCCTGGATCAAACTAGCTGCTGATTATGATAAAATTAATATTAAAAACAAACAAAAACAAAAACAAAAACAAAAACAAAACAAAAATCTGATCTATTCAGATGTAGCCTACGTATGCACCTTCAATTACCACATTTTAAAGAGTCTATTTAATCCGCTATTCTTTAATTTACTAATTCACCTATATTACATTTATTATTACTTTTTTAAAAAGATAAAGGAAAGATAAAGGTTCCCTTGACCCGAGAAAATAATGTGGAAATTCTCGGCCTGAGCTGGCCCCGGCATTGCGTGGTTGGAGGCTGTCATCCAAATCTTTCTGTTCTAGAATAATCATGGGAAATTGGACAGAGTTTTCTGAAGGGGCTAATGGTGCTTCCTTTGTGACAGCTCTCTCTCTAGACTATTTGGTGGACGGCAAATGAGGGCTATTTAAAGGGGAAGACCGGTGAGATCGTAATGTCTTTAATGTGTCTCTCCTGTACGGGAGGATATCACACTGCAACACAAGGGGGG
>NW_004797648.1:704930-706685 GCF_000002075.1 Aplysia californica | reverse complement strand
CCCACCTCCTTCAATCCAAAATATATCCCACTTCTACTGAAGACGGATGGGTAATTTTTTTCATTGAAAGCAGGACAAATGAACAAGCTTTAAGATGATACCAATACCTCAATATGCTCAAAAATTGACGAGAGCCTGCTTCCACCACGCTGCCTCACATATGCAGCCGTCACACACCGAGAGACAACAAAGAGGTGGTTTGGACACGTTATGTGAATGGGGCCACAACTTCCAGTATCAAAGGAGTACAATATGAGACTTGATGGCTTCAAGGCTGAAGGAAGGCCAAGAAAAAGATAGATAATGCGGTTTGCTCCTTCTTTCCTATCAAACGCCTATAGTCCGTATCTCCCCTTCTTCTTTTTTATGTTTGTTACTCTCTTTAAACACCTCTAATCTTCTGGCGCTCATATGACCTTATGCAGTTGCGAGAGCCGTAAAACCTCTACTAAAACTTTTTTTTTTAAACTGAAAAAGAAGAGTCAGAGACCCGTCAAAGGCACTTTATGACGATTAAAAAAAGAACACATCTGACTAACGTCCAACAGTTGCATATCCCCTTGACACCTCGCGGTATAAAGGGACAGACAAAAGTGATGATTTTTTTTTTAGATAAAGGAAATTCTTGTCGAGTCTAAACCTTGTCTGTCACATAAAAAACTTAGCAGGTGGTTAGCAGGTGTTCTGGTGTGGTTTGCTACTTCTTTACTATCAAACTAAAACCGTTACTAAAACTAAAAGAAAACCGACAACTATTCTGTGGATACAAATACAACGCTTTAAACTCCACCGAGGGCCCAATTCCTTATCTGAGAAGGCGCAACTCAAACGCCACAATCTCACCACCGTAGGAAATGTATTCTTTGTCTGCCCAAGCTTCTATCTAGCCATTAATTTGATTCAAATACTGTTTCGTTTAGTCTCTCTTTTGAACTAAACATGACGAAGAACCATTTTTTTTCTTCCCGTGACTTCAGAATACTGCAATAATAATATTGCAGACTTGTTTCGGTAACAGTTGTTTTGCTTTTTCTTAGCGACTTAGAAATACAAATCGTTTTTTTTTTTATGTAGGTGATTTTCCCCCCAACATATACAAGTATGGTCATTTAAGAGGTGGGCTTTGGACCCTGCCGGTCAGGGCCAGCCCAGACTGAGAAAAACATAACATCCCAGGAAAAAAGAGAGATACTTGATCCACACAAAAATTATCCCCAATTCGGGTCCACTGCGTGAGACAGCGAATCGCCTAACTGCAACAGCAAAGGCGCCGATGTAGATTATAATATTGTATAATATATTTCTAAAACTTTACTTGCAAGGTTTCTCATTCACCCTAACGTATGTGGTATAGCGGTTGGGCGTTTTTGTGAGTCAGCTTTACGTACAAGCCCTCTACACATATCCTTATCGGAGATGAACCCCTATGACCCCCGGGTCCTCGTTTTGATGTAGTTGGAACTCTTTTGACTCCGGCCGGCGGTTTCCTCGAGCCCCGGCTGGTGTTATGTGAAGTGGACAACTCTCTATACAGGGCAGGTCGCTGGCTAGCCCGTGGGGGGTTGTGAACAAAAGTCTGGATGGGTCAAGAGATGAGCGCCAGGGGTGTTGGAGATTTCTAGATTGGTCGAGAGGGGGTGAGCGGTGTCGCTGAAAGAATCTTGTGGAAGAGATGGGGAGGGGTGAGGTGAGGTGGGTGGATTCAGAGGGAGAGACATTAAGAAAGGGGAATGAACGATGTGGCTAAAGGGGGGG
>NW_004797648.1:702381-704724 GCF_000002075.1 Aplysia californica | reverse complement strand
GAGGGAGTGGGGGTTAGGGTGGGGTGGGGGTAGGGGAGGTGCGAAGAGAGACATGGAGAGAAAAGAGAAGTTGCGAGAGATATAGAAAGAGGGACGGGAAGTTAGGGAAGAGGGTGGTAGAGAAGCACCCATCCATCTATTTATCCATCCATCTATCCATTCATTTATCTATCTATCTATCTATCTATCTATCTATCTATCTATCTATCTATCTATCTACCTACCTACCCACCCATCCACACACCCATCCACCTACCCATCCATCCACCCACCGATCCACCCACCCACCCATCCTTCCATCCATCCACCCACCCACCCATCTTTCCATCCATCCACCCACCCACCTACCCACCCATCCACGCACCCACCCACGCACCCATCCACCCACCCACCCACCTATCCACCACCCATACTGTCAAATAGAACGTTTTACCTCCAACCCCAGGAAGCCCACAGCGGTCACCGCACAGGTCACAAGACTTCCTGTGGTCAAGTGTCCGTGCTGCTATAGCTGACGTCCACTCGTCTCGCCCGACCGGTCAGTTCCGGCATACTGCACGTCACTCACGATGGCTGGTTGAAGCGACGCACGTGCAGAGGAGGGGTGTTAACGTTTTATTAACTCTTAGTATACCACTCGCCAGTCTAGCTGTTTTGGATTGGGTTTGTTTTTTTTTAAATTGGTGGTTTTTGGTGTTATTGTTTGTTGGTTGTTGTTTTTTGTTGTTGTTTGTTTGGTTTATTGCTTGTAGTTTTTTAATTGTTTTTGTTTTTACTCTGTGAGGGTGGGGGTGAAAGGGGGGGGGGTAGTGGCTTTGGTAAGTGTTTTACGGCGCTCGCAACTGCATATGGTCACAATGTGAGCCCGCGAGACACATTAATTTAAGCATTTTCAGTTGGGTAAGAATGACTTTTGAATTTTTCCAAGGCGGCGTCCGTAGCCTACTCTTATCGATTTTAGGACAAACAAGAAATCTTTAATTAACGATCGCAACTAGCACACGGGACATCCCAGATTTTTTCGCCCTTATCCGAGAAGGCTAGCTGTAAGATCTTACGTACTCTAAAATCAGGGGTGTGGCTGAAAGACAGCAGTGAGAAGGAACCAAGGAGTAGCAGTAGAAAGGTAGCAGAACTTGTCTGGAGCCGAGAGGAGGGGGACAAAAAAATATAAATGGAGACGAAAGTTGACACAGATTTTGATTAGAAAGCAGGAACGGAGGTATAGGGAAGAAAATAAAGAAAAAATGTTCTATTAATGTCTGGTTTTGAACCCAGTACCCAATAAATGAGTGGCGAACACCGTACCTCTGGACCACGAGAGCCCCCTGTTCGTCCTCTGTAGAATGCAACCCTCCAAAAACGACCTCCACTCTGTTTTATCCATTTTGCTTTCCATGTCCAGGTTGCACCAATCCCCTCGCTGATGTCGTCTTGCTCCAGGGTTTTCCCCCCTGTTCTTGGTCTCTATTCCGTATATATTTTTTGTCTATCTGTTGTCCTTTATCTGCCGATATGAACAGTCCATTTCCATTTTGATTGTAGAGTAAATTGGGGGGGGGGGGGATAACTTACATTGACTCTTAGCATACCACACGTCAGTTCAACTGGCTTCCAGCAAAACCCGGTGGTTTGGAGTCGTATGTTACAGTGAGTAGTTTTCGAATGCTCTGGTGTGCTTTGTTCCTTCTTTCCTAGCAAACATCCATCGTCCCTATCTCTCTTCCTATAGGTTTTCTCGCGGTTGTCGAAATAATGAAACCGGAGAAGCACATGGGCATCATAACGGCTATTTAGAGTACGGGGAAAGTGAAAGTGGCAGACAGAAGCAGCATTGGGGAAAGAAGGAAAACTAGGACTTACCAGTAGAACCCTCAAATCACCCACAGTTACCAACTGTTTCGAACATACATTTTCAAGTTCTAATAGTATTATTCCAGCAGACCCAAGAACGCTCAGAAACATTCTCAGCTTCCTGGGAAGCATACAGTGCAAGCGTCCAATTATGAATTAAACATTCAAAAAAGCACTCAAACACTAACAAACTGACAAGATCTTTCGCTGCTTTTAGCCGGGTACTCTTTCCCACCTGTGTGGTGACGTGGGGACAATCCTGTAAACCGCCTTTCCCAAAAACACAACGTCGAGCCTCTCTGAAGGGGTCCGAACGCAAAACCTTTTGGTTGCACCTTGCGACCCCAGCATCCAGAGTGGTTCTCTAGTAATTGTCTGATAACGTTTTGTACATTGCAAACGTATTGTCTTCTTATTCTGTTCGTTTAACAGACACTTGTAGGTCTTTGAAATAAGGTTAATGAAATAACGTCAGGAAGCCATTTGACC
>NW_004797648.1:697978-699253 GCF_000002075.1 Aplysia californica | reverse complement strand
TGTCTCTCTCCATGGTCTCTCTCCCTTGTCTCTCTCCATGGTCTCTCTCCCTTGTCTATCTCCTTTGTCTCTCTCCATGGTCTCTCTCCCTTGTCTCTCTCCATTGTCTCTCTCCCTTGTCTATCTCCCTTGTCTCTCTCCATCGTCTCTCCCCCTTGTCTATCTCCCTTGTCTCTCCCCCTTGTCTCTTCTCCTAGTCTATCTCCCTTGTCTCTCCCCCTTGTCTCTTCTCCTAGTCTATCTCCCTTGTCTCTCTCCCTTGTCTCCCCCACTAGTCTATCTCCCTTGTCTCCCCCCCTTGTCTCTTCTCCTAGTATATCTTCCTTGTCTCCCCCACTAGTCTATCTCCCTTGTCTCTCTCCCTTGTCTCTCTCCCCCTAGTCTATCTCCCTTGTCTCTCTCCCTTGTCTCTCTCCCTTGTCTCTCTCCTTTGTCTCTCTCCCTTGTCTCCCCCACTAGTCTATCTCCCTTGTCTCTCCCCCTTGTCTATCTCCCTTGTCTCTCTCCCTTGTCTCTCTCCCTTGTCTCTCCCCCTTGTTTCTCTCCCTAGTCTGTCCCCCTAGTCTCTTCCCCTAGCTTCTCTTCTTAGTCTCTCTCCCTAGTCTCTCTCCCTAGTCTCTCTCCCCAGTCTCTCTCCCCACCTCACTCAATTCGCCCAGAAATGATACCACAACTTTGTCTATTTCACTCCCATCCCCAACACCTACCATGCCCCTCGCCAATAAACTCCCAGTTTTCGCGTTACTTTAGGTTCATCCGAATAATATAATCATGCCTTTTTAAAGTGTTTTTTCTGCGCTTGCAACTGCATGAGGTCATTTGAGCGGAATAATAATAATAATAAGCAATCATTAACTAGATCCTAAATTAGCTGTTTAGATGAACTAAGCGTAGAATTTTGAATAAAACAAAATACTGTTGCTTTATGTGTTCAATAAATAAATAAATATTGCGCTGAAATTCAATGTCTAAGAAAGAAAAATGGAGAAGCAAAACCCCCAATAAAAAACAGATTCGTAGTATAATATTATGTACATTTGTAACAAAAAGAGTTTGTGTGTTTCGCTTCTCTGAGGAAAAAAAAGCGCAAACAAAATTAAATGCTTTCTGGGTTTAGAACAGGAAAAGCGTGCGGAAGAAATGCCGCAAACACAAAGATAACATTATTAGTAGTAGACTTTTTATAATTATTTCAATTGATATTATTGTTGCTATTGTTATTTTTAGTAATAGTACTAATAGTAGTAATAGTATTACTATTATTATTTTTTTAAA
>NW_004797648.1:695015-696418 GCF_000002075.1 Aplysia californica | reverse complement strand
GGGTGTTCTGGTTGTTTTTTGGGTTTTTTTGTATTGTTTTGTATTTCTTATAGTGCACTTCAAATGTTCTAAATGAGAACCTCCCAAAGGTAATGAGAATGTATTAGGGTTTTGTGTGTGTGTTTTTCTAAAAGAACAAGCAACAGTTCCATCTCGTGCAATGAAATAGGATTCATGAAAATTCACAGATTCGTATTTATACATGATGTCTTGGTCACTTAATGGATAACAAATCGACGTTGAAAATTCACGTGAGCAATATTGTTAAAAGGGTATATCAGAGGCTGTATTTTCTGAGGACACCTAAGTCTTTTTTGCATCGGTGCCTAGTGGTTAGGTTCTCGGACTCGCAACCGTAAGGTCGTGGGTTCGAGTCCCGTCAGGGGCCCGACACTGTGTCCTTGGGATAGGCACTTTACACGTATTTTCCTCACTTCACCCAGGTGGGAATGGGTACCCGGCTATAGACAGCGAAAGATCTTGTCAGTTTGTAAGTGTTAGAACGCTTAATCAGCAGCTTGCACTGTATGCTTCCCGGGAAGCTGAGAATGTGTCGGAGTGTTCTATGGTCTGCTGGGGTAATAATATAGTGTAAGGCGCATAGAGCCTGCTGTTGAGCGGGGATACGCGCTATACAAATGCTATTTAGTATTATTTATCATTATATTATTATTTTAATTTATTTTTATGTGTCACGGCGCAGTGGAATCAGACGCTTGTAAATTTTGGGGCAGGTGGATATCATATTGGTATAATCTTAAAGATTGTTCCAAACAAAATACTCATCTATCTTAAAAAGAAATTGATGTGTTTGCATTCGAAGGTGGTGGGGGTCGCGTGGTGTCAGAAGTAGAAGTAGCAAGATGATGGCCGCCAAAGTTTGGTGACTTCCATAGCTTGAGAGTCCTTGGAAACTGAAAATTTACATTTTTTGTACCCTTAACCAGCGTTTTTCATTCAAACCCACATAGAAAGGTGTTTATAATGGACATTAAAGGTGGTGAACAAAAAAAATAATTTTTCGATCAAATTTTCCTAGCCCAAGTCGGTGGGAAAATGTCAGTTTCTTTCACTTTCATCATTTTGACGAGTGCCTGATTTCTCGCGATGACTCACATTATTATGTCATCTTCAAAATATTCTGTCTCCCATGACAAATTGTGGTATATCTTGTATGGTGGGAATTAGGGAAAAAAGAAGCAACATAACATAAAAAACCAAATGACCAGAGAAGTATCCAGTACTGTGTGTAGAGACCTAGATAACTTTAAATCTCTGTACTAAATTGATGTTCTAAGAATAAAAAGCAGAAAACATGAACAGTGTATCATCTACGGTGTTATAACTGAATCCACATTGCTACAAATGCAACACACCGAAAGAAAGAACGAGAGAGAGAGAGA